>NW_028097436.1:3916266-4119176 GCF_014824575.4 Sturnira hondurensis | reverse complement strand
ATGGTGTTGGGAGAACTGGACAGCTACATGCAAAAAAATGAAACTTGAGCACCAACTTACACCATACACCAAAATAAATTCAAGGTGGATAAAAGACTTAAATATAAGCCGTGAAACCATTAAAGCCCTAGAGGAGAGCATTGGCAAGAAAATCTCAGATATTGCACGCAGCAATATTTTTACTGATACGTCCCCTAGAGCAAGGGATATAAAGGAAAGAATAAACAAATGGGATCTCATCAAAATTAAAAGCTTCTGCATGGCTAAGGAAAACAGTATCAAGATACAAAGAGAAGCAACTGTTTGGGAAAACATATTTGCCAGTGATACCTCAGACAAAGGTTTAATCTCCAAAATATACAAAGAACTTACATGACTACACTCTAAGAAGACAAGCAACCCGATTAAAAAATGGGCAGAGGACTTGAACAGACATTTCTCCAAGGAGCGCATTCAGAGGATCCAGAGACACATGAAAAGATGCTCGGTATCGCTAGCTATCAGAGAAATGCAAATTAAAACCACAATGAGATACCACTTAACACCAGTCAGGATGGCTATCATAAACAAAGAAACAAACAACAAGTGCTGGAGAGGTTGTGGGGAAAAGGGGACCCTAGTTCACTGTTGGTGGGATTGCAGACTGGTACAACCACTATGGAAAACAGTATGGAATTTTCTAAGAAAACTACAAATGGACGTGCCTTTTGACCCAGCAATTCCACTCTTAGGAGTATATCCTAAGAATCCTGAAACACCAATCCAAAAGAACCTATGCACCCCAATGTTCATAGCAGCACAATTCACGATAGCCAAGAGTTGGAAGCAACCTAGATGCCCATTGGTAAATGACTGGATCAAAAAACTGTGGTACATTTACACAATGGAATTCTATGCTGCAGAAATGAAGAAGGAACTCCTACCCTTTGCAACATCATGAATGGAACTGGAAAGCATTATGCTGAGCGAAATAAGCCAGGTGGTGAAAGACAAATACCATATGATATTACCGTTAACAGGGATCTAAACAAAACAAACAAGCAAGCAAAATACGACCAATGACACTCAAATATGGAACAGGCTGTCATGGTCCAGAGGGGAGAGGGGAGAGAATCATAGGGGAAAAGGGAATGAACTCACATGAACAAATATAGAGGACACATGGACAATAACTAAGGGTGGGGGGTGGAAAGGGGAGGGAGGCGGGGAGCATGGAGTGGGGGGCGGGCTGGGTTGGGAATATAAGACAGAAACCTGTACTTGAACAAGAATTAAATAAAAATTATATTAAAAAAATGAAAAAGATGGAAGCATCCATTGCTGAACTGAAGGAAAAAAACAAACAAACAAGCAAGCAAAATATGACCAAAGACACTGACATAGGGAACAGGCTGACAGGGTCCAGAGGGGAGAGGGGAGAGAATCATAGGGGAAAAGGGGATTGACTCACATGAACAATTATAAAGGCCACATGGACAATAACTAAGGGTGGGGGGTGGAAATGGGAGGGAGGTGGGGAGCATGGGGCCGGGGGCGGGCAGGGTTGGGAATATAAGACAGAAAGCTGTACTTGAACAAGAATTAAATAAAAAATTATTTTAAAAAAGAAAAGACATATGAAATGAATTTGGACTTGAATAAATTAACTTGCAGTTGACTCTAAAAAAAAAAAAAGAGTATCATTCTTACATTCAGACTTGACCCTCCTGGCAGCTTTATTTCCCAATACCCTAATTCTCTATGCAAGTGGATTGATGCTTAGAGGTACTGAACTGATGTGTCACTTTTGGATTGCTATATGCAGGGAATACTCAAATATTTACACCTTTCTCTTCTTCTTCAGAGCCAATAAATTTAGAAGATTTACTAATCACAAAGAACCATTACCCAATAGTCATGAGCATGGAAATAGTGACACTGCTCCCACAGGGCCTCATGGGGATATAGCACAAAATGAAATGTTAAGTTTGCTCTTCCAGCAAAGGAATCCTGAATATAATATATCAAACATTGCCTATCAATGTAGTAGAGCTGAAAGAAAATCAAACTAAAGTGAAACAAAAAACTCATTATAGGTGAAAGGCAAAGATTAGATAAAGGTAATTTTTGCTTTTCAGAAATAAGTGAAAGGCAGATGCATGGTTTATAAACATTTACTAAAAATATGTAAAAATACAAATTAGCACTCTAGAACAATGGCAATCTGAAAAAATAACAATATTGGCTTTCAAGTTCTCACTGGTTGTCAGAAAGTACTTATTAGCAAAAATAACAAACCACTACTTTGCCCAGCATTTCAAAAAGTAGCTTAACAAAATTGAAAGGCAGTTCACCATATGCACTCCCTGGTAGGCACCAATAAAGGATTCAGGCTCCACCATGAGCAGAGCAGGAAGTATTGTATGGGCTTCAATCGTAGGGTAGGACACAACTCACTTCAACAACAAACATGTCATCTGTTTATAGATGAGTCGTTAAAACTCCTGACATATTTACACCATTTTTAAGTTGATGGTAAACTTGAGAGATATTACCTTATTTAATTATTCATTCAGTACCACCACATTTTGTTGGGTGCTTGCTATGTTTTGATCCTTTGTAAGATATTGGGGAAGCAATGATGGGTGAGATGAGCACAGCCATTATCATTAGAGAGCCAACATGACAAATTTTCAGGACAGCTTGGCAGAGTGAATATTCCTGTCCACAGTTTACAGAGGAGAAAATTACTAGGCAAGAGTCAAAACAAATCAGGCCTTGCAATTCCAAGGCTAGAACAACTTACAATAGAAGTGAAAACCAGACCAGGTGTCAAAAAAACATGACCAGTGAGAGTCCAGAAACAAATATTACACAACAAAGTTTTCAGTGAAAATTTGATGATTATGCCTCATGTACAGAGAAAGCTGGCTGACTCCAGGCTCTGAGTAGATACTGATAAATAAAAAAGGCACAAGGTAAGCTGTTCACTTCAGGGGAAACTGGGAAAGGGTATATGGGAATTCTGTGTATTATCTTTGCAAATTTTCTTTAAATATGAAAATATTTCAAAATATAAAGTTTAATTTAAAAATGGTTAATTTCTAGTTACATTATAGTATTGGAAATGGGAATTGTAATGTGCTAGACAATAAAGCAGATGGAAATTGTTAACATCATAAAAATCTTCCAATAAAAAAGTTATATACTATTTGTCTATTCTCACACTGAAAAGCATAATTTTTTTAAAAATAAATATACTTGCTATATTGAAGAGTAAAATTTTTGAACACTATACATCTTTGGTGTGTACCTGGGCAAGTAATGGAGTAAAAATCTGATATTCAATGGGTATAGAAGCACAATGTTAATTATAGTCAGAACCATTGGTGCAAGTTTTTGCACCAGATATTCCTGAAAGATCCAAGAATTCAGCTTTTCCCCAGTGAAAGTCTTTAATGTAATCAGGCTCACCCTGACAGAGCAGGAGTGCAAAGTCAAAAACAATGAAGTTAAGTCAAGGATAGTATTAAAAGCCAGGGAAGGCACAGAGGGCCCACAAAGCTGATCACAGAAAGAAGCACCTTGGACCTACGTGTCACCACACATCATATGAACACATCTTCTAAGGACAGCACCATTTTCAAGATTATTAGTACTTACTCGATCAGGCTGCCTCCTTTCTGGGCCCAGCATAGGACAATAGGGGGCAAAACACAGTGGTAGGGGCAAACACAGTGTAACTATTGTGGTAGAAGAGGGGGTGTATTAACCTGTAGTCAAGTTTCTCTGGAGAAACAGTCCCAATATTATATTGGGTTGGCTAAAATGTTCATTTGATTTTTAAGTAAAAATACAAGACACATTTTTCACTTTCACCAATAACTTTACTGAGCAATATATTCACCATTTTTTCCCTACCACTTTCTGCCATCTTTCAGGCAACTTCATAATTCCATCTTCCCATAACTTTATCTTTTTGAGCAAAGAACTGTTCCAGGTACCCTTTGCAGTCTTCCAGGGAATTGAAATTTTTTCCATTAAGAGAATTTTGTAAAGACTGAAATAAATGGAAATCCCAGAACTATTTTGGTGATACTCACATTGCATATGGAATCCACTTTACTGAGTTTGAGTATTCATGCTAATCTTTTCTGGAAAAACTCTCACCGACACATCCAGAAATAATATTTAATAGAAACATGGCCAGTCCAGTTGACACATAAAATTAGCCACCATAGAAGAAGAATGAAAGGACCTCTGAAGAAAAAATATCATCTTTGTCACAATTCTATCTAGCATTAGTTTTAGTGTCCAGCCTATTTTGACTGAAAAGTGACAAAAAATTCAATATTCCCACTGCCAGAGGACCTCATGTCATCCTTACAAAACCTCTGGGAAATGTTTTTCCACTCTTCACTTTTCATGTTGATTTTTAAGGAATAAAATAGCTGATTAAATGTAGCATGCTTCAAAGAAAATATTATCCTTACAGAAGTGCTGCTTTCCACATTTTTTTTCTTTAAAAAAGTAAATATTTGTATTTGGCAATTCAAAAAAAGCATGAATTTTAGGCAAGATATTTAATGTTTCTAAGCCTCAGTTTCCTCCTCTATAAAAGGAAATATTACCAGTTTCTCTTCATAAAATTGCAGTAAGGGCTAAATTAAATACTTGTAAAGCATTAACACAGTGCCTAGAACATAGTGCAGGCTTCTATATAGATCACTAGCATCACAGTTTGAAGTAAGTTAGCATGATAAGCATCCTGATGGACCTGCACATAGATTTAACATTTGTGTTAAATATTTATAATCTTTAATTAGCAATGGGTTTCTAATTGATTCCTAGACTAGTGGGATGGTCCAAGGTATGTTTGGAAGGTAAATTGTGAATAGTAGAGCAATTTGCTAGAGTGCAAATATTTTATTCTGCATGAACACAAGATTGAAAAATAATTTTTTCTAGATTTGATTACAAAGAATCTTTCTTCCCTCAAAAATCATTATATATAAATAGCCAGAAAGAATGGAAAGAAAATAACTTTTACAGAGAAATCAATCTTACTGTACCCTTTTAAAAAAAATTAGCAATGAACATTTAGTACACCTCTGTTCTATGTACTATACTCTAAGGGATACTAAGATGGATAAAAGGGAATTCTACACTCCAACAGAGATGATGACCATGAGTCAGCTCCAGCATGGAGGATTATGCCCTGAGACAAACACTCAGGTTTACTGAAAATTCAGGCATGAGATGAGTGGAGGCCACCTGGAGGAATAAGAAGAGGGCATAAGGATTAGTACCCAGGTTCTCAGGACACAGAGACTCATGTCTGGGACAGCTGAGTGGGAGTGAGTAGTGAGTGGAGACCCTGGGTCTGAGGCTGGCTAAGCAGTCCTCAGGTCTTACGGGGCAACTTAAAGAGCTCCTGCACTGAGGAGAGAGGACCACCCAACAGGACCCAGCATCAAAGCTGGGCTGTGGGAAACCCACCTAACACAATTATGTAGGAGGAATAGAGAGAAGTACCAATGAAAATATAGTACAATGACTCAAGTGGTGGAACTTCAGAGAAAAAGGAACCTCCCAGAGCCACATCCAGAGGTTGGTCTTAATTGACACAGAGAAAGCTCCACACCTGACTTCACTGTTGCCCAACAGAGAAGTAGTTGCTGTCTAGACACTGTACTAAAGGATTATACATCTTACATTCCTTGTTCTCCATATACGTGAGTGAATTTATATGTTTATATATAAATATGAGCCTTCTTTTTTTTTAAACATGCTTTGGACAATTTTCCATCTTGAAAAACACAGATTTATGTCATAATTTAACACATCCATGATGTTGCATTATACACATGAATGAAATTTATCTAATTACGTATTACATTGCATATAAGTTGTGGTTTCCTATTTTCATTTTTACAAACCAAGATTTGATGAATACCCTTGCAGTTTTCCCATTACTTCCTATTATTATATCCGTAGAAATGAATTTACTCTAGATCAAAGGATGCTTACTTTTGAAATTTTGATACATGTTGCTAAATTGTTTTCTGGAAAAGTTGTGCCAGTTTTCACTTTCACCAACAGTATATGAGATTGCAAATAAAACCCTTTTTTATGCTTAACAAAATATAACTCCCACAACAAGATACTAACATACATTATGTCACATTTACCCACATACATATCTTTCAGTTTTTTTTCTTCTCAGATTATGTATCATTTTTATATGGCCTAAACATCTACATAACATTTACACCAAACAATTTTCAAATTTAAAAATATGTACAGTATGTTTCAAATCTCATTAAAATGTATGCATAGGAAAAGGTCTGGAATAATATCCTCGAAAATATTAATAATTGCTTTCTTTAGACAGTGGTAGCATTAAGTGTGATTTGTATTTTATTCTTCATATTTTTATTTAGTTTCCAAATTTTTAACAATCCACCATTATGAAAGCATATTATATAAAAAAAAATAACACTTAAGCAAATCATTTTAGTGATACATTTTTCACTGGAAAATTTCTGTTCTTTAAAAGAAAAACTCTTTTTTTCTTTAAAGGAAAATGTTGTTTATTAGTTCTTTTGGGGGAATCATAGTCAGGTGTATGAAGGTGCTCGTGAGCTTTGACTCTGTAGGCTGTCCTTGCTTAGCATGGCAGTGCACACCTGTGAAAATGACCATGCTCACTGAAACCATGCACAGCCACCATGGTAATCAAAGGGAAACAAGATGACTGTTCTGTGACTTCTAAAAGTTTCTCTCAAGATATGTGTAAAAAGCCCTGGCTGGTGTAGTTCAGTGGATTGAACGCGGGCCTGTGAACCAGACGATCGCGGTTGGATTCCCAGTCAGGGCACATGCCTGGGTTGCAGGCCAGTTCCTGGCAGGGGCCAGTTCCCAGCAAGGGATGCACGAGAAGCAACCATACATTGATGTTTCTCTTCCTCTCTCCTTCCCTTCCCCTCTAAAGATAAATAAATAAATATTTTTAAAAAAGATATGTGTAAAAAAACAAATTTATTCCACCTTATTATACCATATACAATAAACTCAAAATGTATTAAAGACTTAAATATTAGACTCAAAACTATAAAAATCCTAACTCCCCCCTGACCTTTCCTCCCCTAATATGCCACCAGTCATGTGGTAGACACCTTTGGAGAAGAAATCACAAGGGCAGAGAATAAGACTTCCATACAAGCCCTTCATGGCCATTCCCTTAGGCATTAAGCTATCAGGACAATGAGGTTTTAACCCACAACAAATAAAACTTAGGAACAAAGCCTTGAGTATGTTGACCATGGAGATAGAATTTTAGTCAAACTAAAGATAACATCTTGGCCTCAGTTTTGTTTTGGTTCCAGGTCCAGAAAAGCATTAAGGCCAGGTGGGTTGATGCCATGGCGGACATCAGGGCCAGGTGTGGTGATTAGTGAAGCCTGGTCCTGATACCAACTAATCAGTGGATACCATGAGCCTGAAAGGACACACCAGAAAAGCTGATGACTATTCTATTGAGATCCTCCCCTGGAACATGGGCTAAAATAACAGCTCCTTAAAACACAGGACTTAAGGTTCTCTCTCTCTCTCTCTCTCTCTCTCTCTCTCTCTCTCTCTCTCTCTCACCACTCTCTCACCACTCTCTCACCACTCTCTCACCACCCCTGTCTTCTTCCTTTAGGCCTGGCTCCTTGATTTCTTTCTCTTAATCTCCAAAAGCCCTTCTTTTGACTCTGTAGCTTGTTTCCTGAGCCCATACAGCCCAACTGGCTCATTTCTTCCATGGCTCCCATCTTCCACCTTTGTGAATTTCTAATAAACTTTTGCTTGTATTTGAGTCTTGGTCCTGAAATCTTTTTTAACCAGAATTCAAGTACCAAGTTTCCTGAGCCAAGGTCCAGTCACTAGTTAGATTCTGGTGCCATTTCACCACCAACAATGTAACAAAATATCTTTCAGGAGTCCTTTAATGTAAAGATTTTGCCAGCATCGTGGCCTCTGGGACATCATCATCCTTTCCTCACAATTTCTTATTTATGTTGATAATTTCCCTTCGCTAAGATCCTCAAGCTGCACTTGTAGAACCTCTGGGATGGCAGCGGTATCAACATTTGGGTATTTCTTTTATGATTCTTGGGGGAGGTGGGTTCCATCCAGCAGAGCCCTCCTGGCTGCTGTGGATGAGAATAAGTCTACCAAGACATGATCTGCTTGGGAAGGAAAGGATGACCAGTCTCTCAAAGGAGAAAAGCTTTGAGCCTAATCCTCAATGGGCTTTTGTTGGGTTTAGTTTGCATAGGAATACAGGGCATATACATAAAAGATCATCAATCATTGTCAGGCAGTCATGATCAAGGAATAGATAACATTCAAAGAACTATAAGGGCTTATTCTGAGTCAGGGTCAGATAGATAGAGTGATGCCAAAGGGCCATAGAACTTTGGGAAACAAACTCAGTTTATGTTTGGACCCTTAACATTTAAATTGAGGGCATTCTTAGCAAAGCAGTTTTCTCAGGATTTTGTGCATTCACTCTTATGACTGATCACTCCCTGGGAACCACCCTTTCCAGGTCAGAGCCACATCCACCTCCAGCATTGTTTTAGGCTTAAGTCAGGCAAGAGAAGCAAGGCAGCCAAGAGATTAGGAGACTTTTTACAAATAGAATGAGGACTCAGGCTATAACAAATCCAAGGGGTGAAGTAAAGGGGTCCATCACCTCTTTTCTATAGTCCCCTAAGTCTTTCCCTGATGGTCCCTTGGCAACTGTGCCTGTCTTAGGTCATTCCTCCCTTGAGAAATCTTACCCATCATTGGCTATCCAGCCACCCACCAGGGGCCAAACATGGTGAAGTAAAGGGGACAGAGGCTGTGTTCCTGCCAGGAGGATGAGTTTTGTCTCCTAAGTGGCTTATGGTCCAAAGGTCTTTTTACTTAGCCTTAGTCATAGGGGTGTTACAGCTTCTCAAACCAGGCAGGATGGTTCCCAACACAATTTCATTTACGTTTGATTCAAATTTCATTTCCAGCATTACCAATTTTTGTTTCATTAGTGAACTTTTATCTTTATTGAACAATTTCCTTTTGTGAGTATCTACTTTTGCAAAATGTCACAAGGGTTCATCACTGGGAAATAAGGAGGCAACACAACTTTACTGTCTATGTGTGAATTTGGTAACAAAGCTCAATGAGCCATCACTGGGAGATTTTGAAAAATGTGATGTGATCAGATTTGCTATTTTTGTACTAATGCATGCATTGAAGAATTAGCAGTTAACTTTTTATTTTATCCAATTACAGGTAATGTATTGTGGTGACTGAAATTTTAACAATGTTGGTGGTGGACTGGTGTATTAAGCTGAACTGTGGTAACTGAAACTTCATTCATATTGGAACCAAGCAAAACAAGGATTGCCTGCATTTGTTTCTGACTTGCATAAGCCAGTAATTAGGAGAAATCTTCAGGAGAAAGGAGGATGTAATCCCCACCTCTGTTTGCTATTTCTATGCAAAGTTGTTACCTGCTGGCCATAATAACTAGAATTTCACTGAAGGTCAGCTATGCCTTGGTGTTAATACATTGCCACATTTGATCTATATGTACTGAGTATGAGCAAGGGCTATAGTATGAAACAGCTAGAGATGGCCCCTGCCAATTGGAGCTTACAGTCCAGTGGAGAGAGTCAGAAAACACAATTAACAAATCTAAAGCATGACTTCTGACTGTACAACTTGATCTGGAAAAAAATAGAAAGGGTGATGTGATAAAACTGAAGTCAATGTGGGTAGGGAAGATACTGAATAAGGGTGAAGATGAACAAAGTCACCTTTGAGATTTCAAATGAGCTGAGCCTTACATGATGAAAAGGAACCAGGTTACAGCAAACGAAAATGAGTTTGGAGTGTTTGATAATAAACAAGTGGCTGGGTCTCAAGAGTGAGGAAAGGAGAAATGGGACATGAAATGGGAGAGCTGGGCCAGATCATATAAGGCCTTATAGGCCACAGCAAGGAGTTACATTTTACTCTAACTACAATGGAAAAATATTGAAAATTTTTATGCAAAGGACTAACATGATAAGAGCTTTGTTAAGATAGAAATGTATCCAGAAAGGATGACAAGCTGTTGCCAGCTGGAAATAGAAATGATAATTGTGTAACTGAGCAGAGAGGAATTATTTTGGATGATGGGTGTCAGCCACATTGAGTAAGACTGATTGGAATACCATAGTGCAGAGAGGAAAGTACTCCAGGGTGCCAAGCCTCAGCATGAAGACAATAGGCATCTTCCCAGGCAGAAGGCAGAAATACATTGCCAATTTAGTCTCCTAGCTGGGTGTTCTTGGCCAACAGCCAATCACTGCAACTAGAGACATATATACTTCCTACTAAAAATGGCACTTTTGCTACCCTGGAGGTATTGCCTATCATTGCCTTTTTCATTTTGGATCTATTGCTGCTAACCCAAGTCCCCTCTACCCAACAGAAATAGAAGGTAACTAAGAAAGAAAGTAGATGAAATAGTGAGAGGCGAGCAAAATTATTACTTAACTGTGTTTCCAAAATCTCTGAAGAAAGTTTAATCCTTCCCTAATATTTAGGGTTCTGAAAGTAAATTTGGAGTCCTGTAAGCTTGCAGGAAATCAGACAGGGTCTTTCATTTGTAGAACCTCTTTAAGTAGAGGGATGGAGTGGAGACAGCTTGGGTTTGAAATTAGTCAAGCTCAGATTGAAATTCCATGGAGAAATCATTTCATTTCTTTGAACCTGAACTTCCTATTTGTATTGAAAAAGGGTATTATAATCCTACTGACCCCATATATCCCTCTGAACATCAAATGAAGCAAATATATAATATCTAAAATCCCAGGTACATAATGATTGTTAATTAAATATTTAATGCCTAAAATATGTAATACGTAATAATTACACCTAATAATTGCCCAATTTTATCATCTTTCTTCTCTCCCTTCCATTGCTTTTCTCCTTTTTCCCCTAAATGGAATGCATGACAGGCCCAGACCACTACACTGAATTTTCTTCAGTATTAGAATATTATAAGGTGTGAGAATTGAAAAAGAAAAAGAATTAGAAAGCCAACAGAAACATCCAACTTTGAGCAATTCTAGGAAAGCAGAGGAAAGATCCAATCAATGTTCTTCCCATTGTTTTGTGCAGCAGAACATGTAGCAGTTTCCTAAAATGATGTCACATTCAGCCCTGCCCCAGCCCCTCGGCTCTAGTAGTGAATTGCATATGCACCTCGCTCTTTGGCACAGATGTTCTGTGAGCTGCATGGGGGAAGAGGGCCCTCGAGGCAGGCTCATAAAAAAAGTTCTAAACTTTGCAAGAGATCAAATGACTGTGAAATTCTGTTGAATGTTAAAATTAGTGTGGCAAGCTAGAAGGGTCATCTTGCTAATTCCCTTGACTTAGCCAAAAAGCGGAATATCCCCAAAGATTGATGACATTCAATATAACAACTATTTAATGATGCACATACTGAAGAATAAAATAAACTAATGAACAAAATAGAAACAGAGGGATGGATGATGGAACAGACTGGCAGCTGTCAGAGAGGATGGGGGTTGGGGGACTAGATGAAAGAAGGTGAAGGAATTAAGCAATATATACATGTGTGTGTGCAATATATATATGTGTGTGCATATATACATATGTGTGTGCATATACATACATATGTGTGTATGTATATATATAACACAAAGACACAGACAACAATGTGGTGATAGCCAGAGGGAAAGGGAATGGAGGGTAGGTGGACACAGATAAAGGGTAGAAGAAAATGGGGACAGAAAGAGATTTTGCTTGGGACAATGGACACAAGATATAGTGTGCAGGTAATGTTATCGAGTTATGCACTTAAAACCTGTATGTTTTTGTGAACCAGTGTCACTCCAATAAATTCAATTAAAAAGTAAAGAAATAAATGAATAGGAAAAAATAATGCACATTACTATATTCCTACCAAACTAAGCAGCAAGATTACAAAAAGATCAGTGTATGCAAAGGGAATAAGCTTCTAAATGTCTAATAATAAACTACTTTTTCATTTAATAATCCTTGGACAAATTGCCCCTGACCCTTTAGTCTGTCCCAGAATGGAGAAAATTTAGTAATGACCTTTTTATGGAAATACTGGAGACATTTAAAGACTGAAACTCTTAGCTGGCTTCAAA
This sequence comes from Sturnira hondurensis, assembly GCF_014824575.4. Lineage (NCBI taxonomy): Eukaryota > Metazoa > Chordata > Mammalia > Chiroptera > Phyllostomidae > Sturnira > Sturnira hondurensis. Next base: position 4,106,976 of record NW_028097436.1, on the reverse strand, counting down.
CTTTTGTCCCAAACAAACAAGACAGGTAAGTAAGTAGAAGAGATGGTGTCAAATTCTAAATTATTTGTCTCTTACAAAATACTCTCATGTACTTTAAACATATATTTGGATACACTAGGGGGATTTTTACAACAACATTTAAAAAGTAACCTTTTTAAACTGTAGTTAACTACCAGTCTACTAGCCTGGGTCAAACTCTTATCATGCATGTATCCCTGGAATTTATGCAATTTGAATATAAATTCCGCCTGATTTAGAGGTAAATCTTATTTTTTTAAAAAGCAGGGTTGAAATGGAACAGATGTGGTAAACTAATTCTCCCTCTAGTTTGTCATTTCTTTCCATTTTCATTTGAAGGTTGAGTTATGCAAATGTCATGTGCACTTAATATCAAAGAGGAAACAACCAAAAGAGAAAAGAAAGACATGAAATAATATGTATAAAAATCATCTCATATTTACTAAGAAAATTTGGCAAACTGAGATGGGGTAGGAATCTTGAGGTTAAAACCACTCTGGGGCAGAAGTTTTCATTTATATTCCTAGTGTAAGAACTACAGTAGAACTGGTAAATTATTTAGGAAGCAAAGTCAGACTCAGCTATGTAGTTTGTTTTGTGCTTTATATGATAAGCATATCAGAATCACCAACCAATAAACAAAATACCAAGTAAAAATTGGGAGGAATATATATCTTTTATAGACAATCTCAAGTGATTTATATATACTCTGCCTGTATTTAGTTTACATCCACTTAATCACAGTGATCTTTCATTATCTAATATTTTATTTTATTTTTGTTTCTGTTAAAAGTGTGATAAAATAAAATCAAATACTGAAATAATCCACCATTTTTTTAGAGCGAGGGGAAGGGAGGGAGAGAGAGAGAGATATCAAGAAAGAAACATTGATAGGTTGCTTTTTGCCCCGAACAGGGGATGAACCTGCAACCTAGACCTGTGGCCTGACTGGGAATTGAACCAGAGACCTTTCAGTTTGTGGGCTGAAGCCCAATCAACGGAGCCATGCTAGCCAGAGCAAACATTTTTTTTCTACTTTCAAAAATAAATGAGATTTGAGACATACAGATGGCCAAGAGGAATGTACGTGAAAAGATGCTCCACATCACTAGTCATCAGAGAAGTGCAAATCAAAACCACAAGGAGATATCAACTTATACCAGTTAGAGTGGCTATTAACAAAATGACAAGAAGTGTTGGAGAGGATGTGGAGAAAAGGGAACACTTGTACACTGTTTGTAGGAATGTAAGTTAGTGTAGTCACTATGGAAAACAGTATGAAGTTTCCCTCCAAGATTAAAAATATAACTATTATACGATCCAGCAATGCTGTTATCTATCCAAATTAATGCTAAATTATTTTCCAAAGAAAATTAAAATGCAACTGCTAAAAGATGTATGTATTCATTCCTATGTTCATAGCAATAACCAAGACATGGAAGTTACCTAAGTGTTCACTGATAGATGAATAGATAAAGAAAATATGCTATGTATAAACAGTTGAATATTATTTGGCCATAAAAATGAAATCTTGCTATTTGCAACAACATGGATAAAACTTCCGGGCATTGAGCTAAGTTAAATAAGTCAAACAGATGAAGACAAATGCTATATTATTTTGCTTATATGTGGAATCTAAAAACAAGAACAACAAGAGCAATGAAATGAGGTTATGAATATAAATAACAAATTGGTGGTTGCCAAAGCTGGGGGGTAGATAAAAATGGGTGAAGCTGGGGGAAAGGTACAAACTTCTAGTTATAAAAGAAATAAGCTCTGGGGATGTAATATATAATATAACACATGGTGACTATAGCAAATAATACTGTACTGCCTATTTTAAAGTTGCTAAGAGTTCTCATCACCAAGAAAAAAAATTGTAACTATGTATGGTGACAGATGTTAACTAAACCTACTGTGGTGGTCATTTCACAATACATACAAATACTGAATCATTATATTGTACACCTGAAACTAATATAATATATAAATTATATTATAATTTTATAAATCAAATTAAAATAAATAATTAAATAAATGAGATCCACTGCAAATTTCATTATAATCCCTGCATTCCTTTTTGTAGGAATTGACCAGTTAGTTTCTGAATTTATATGGACTGGGAATATGCAAAGCAATTGTCAAGAAGACTGAAGTTAGAACTTGCACCCTCTTACTTTGAGACATCTTATAAATCCCCAGTCATCAAAATGAAATAAAAATTTCACAAGAGTCAACAAATATATCAATGGGTCAAAATTCTGTGAAAAAAAAATACAGCCAAACATACAGGGTGATTTGATTTTCAGCAAAGAAGGCGGAACAGATGGATATTCACTTGGAATAATAATAAAGCTTGATCCCTACCTCACATCACACAAAATATTAATTTGAGATTAATTATATACATATATGTAAAAGTTCAAAATTAAAAATTTCTGGAGGAAATATAGGATACTATTCTATATTTATTCTATGTGACTTAGGGGTAAGTAAAGTTTTCTTAGGAAAAAAAAGAAAATAATAACATAGTAAGAAAATCATCAAATATAAAGAAGAGAAAATAGATAAATTGTACTTAATCATAATTTTAAATTTCTTCCTAAAAGACATTTTAAGGAAATGAATAAGCAAGCTACAAGCTGGGAGAAACATATATCTGTCAGAGAACTGTATTTAGAATTTGTAAAGATCCCCTTACATCTTAAAGTAAAAACAAATAACCAATCCAGTGAAAAATGGACAAAACATTTGAACAGATACTGTACAAAAGATATATGAATGGTCAATAATCTCCTTAAAAATCACCCAGCATCATTAGTCACTAGGAATATGAAAATTAAAAGCACAGTAGGAGATTGTCACACATTTAGAAGACTGACAATGCCAAGTGCTTGCAATCTTGAGAAGGACCTGAGTGCTCATACATTACTGGTAGGAGTAGAGTATGGGAGCATAAAACAACCTCATCGTCTCTTTGAAAACTGACATTCACCTACCCAGAGATCTTATTCCTGTACATTACTCAAGAGAAATAAAAATTCAATCTACAAAATACTTGTATGACAATAATCATAGTGGCTTTATTCATGATAACCTAAAACTGGAAATAGCCAAGTATCCATAACTAAGAAAATAGAAAGTAAGCTGTGGTATTCATAAAATGGAAGACTAACACTAAAAAAGGAATAAACTACTAATACATATAACTTGAAGGGAATCACAAAAGCATTATGCTGAGTAAAAGCCTAGCACATAAAGAGTACCTATTTTATGAGTCTCCGCTATATGAAGTTCTGGAACAAGAAAAGCCAATCTGGATGTAGAAATAAGCATTGTGACTTCTTCTGCATGGGTAGGGACAAAGACTGACTAGAAATAAGCATGAAGGAACTTTTTGAAATGAAGATTTTTCTATATATTGATAGAGTTTTGGGATACATAGGTGTATACATTAGTCAAAATTCATGAAGAGTGGACAAGATTTGTCCATTTCATTGTGTGTAAATTTTATCTTTAAAAAATCTTCGAGCAATATTGAGCTCAAGGGAAGTGTATTGATGCCTGCAAGTTACTCTGAAAGGCATAAGAAAATAAGATATGTTGATGGGTGACAGAAGGCTAAGCAGATTGATAGGCAATAAAGCAAATATAATGAAACATTGATTGTAAAATCTAGGTTGTGGGTTACAGAATTATACTGTGAAATGCTTTTAAATTTTTGAAACTTCTCATAAAATGATGAAAAGATGAACATGAAAGATTTTATGTATTTCTTTTAAGTTTATAATTAATACAGAACTATAAAAATTGTAGTTTGGTCAAGATGGTGGTCAACCCAGTCAGAGAAAAATGAGTACCATGGGACTTCATTGATATGTGAAGTCTAATGAACAAAATTAACTAACAAACAAAATAGAAACAGACTCAGGTACAGAGAAAAAACTGACAGGTTGTGGGGCTACGTGAAAAAGGTAAAGAGATTGAGGGGGAAAAAAACCTCTTAGACACAGACATAGCATGATGTTCACCAGAGGGGAAGAAGAATGCAGGGAGGCAGAAGAGGATAAAAAAGTGAATAATGATGATGGAAGGAGGATTGTCATGGGGTGGTGAACACACAATACAATACATGATGATGTATTATAGAATTACACACGTGAAATCTATATAATTAATAATCTATATAATTAATCTATATAAGTACATACATACCTATCAGCAATTAATTTAAATGCAAGTAGATTAAAAGCTCCAATCAAAAGATATATAGTGGCTGAAAGAATAAGAAAGCAAAACCCTTATATATGCTGTCTTTATACATGTTGTCTACAAGAGACTCACTTCTGGTTGAAGGACACACAGAGACAGAAAATAAAGGGTTAGAAAACAAAACAAAACAAAACAAAACAAAAGGCTGAGATAGAAATATTTACACTGGACAAAACAGACTTTAAAACAAAGGCTATACCAAGAGACAAACAGGAACCCAACAACTACACCTCTGGGTATGTATAGTAAGAAATCCAAACACTAAATTCAAAAGACATATACATTAATATGTTTATTGCAGCATTATTTACAATAGCCAAGGTATGAAAGCAACCTAAGTGCACATTAATAGATGAATGGACGAATGGATAAAGACAAAGTGGTAAATGATTTAGCCATAAAAAAGACTGAAATTTTACCACCTGCAACAACCTGCATGGATCTAGAGGGTATTATGCCAAATGCAATAAGTCAATCAGAGAAAGACAAATGCCAGATGATATTACTTATATGTGGAACCTAAAACAAACAAACAAATTAAACCAACAAGAATAACAGACAGAGACTCACAGATACAGAGAGCATTTTGATGGTTGCCAGATGGGGGAGGGGCTTAAAGGATGCATAAAAAAGGTGAAGCAATTTAGAGGTATGAATTGGTAGTTACAGAATAGTCATGGGGATAGAAAGTACAACCTAAGGAATACAGTCAATACTGTAGTAAGTGTATATGGTATAAGATGTGTATGCAATTTATCAAGGTGATCATATCATAAGTTATATACCTGTAAATGTCTAATCATGGGGTTGTATACCTGAAACAAAAGTAATATTATACATCCACTATAATTTAGAAATTTTAAAAAATTAAAGAAACAATATTACTGAAGTTCATTTAGGATTGCCTACATCTTTTGAATTCTTGGCCATATTTGGGGTTGTCCATCATGTTCTCAGTCAGGTACTCCTCTTCATATTTGTGTTGTTTATTCTCCCCACACACATGTGCTCTACACTCTATTCAAATCTGTTAAGAGGCGTCATGAATTATTATTGAACATGCCTTCATCTACATGGTCATTTTGACCACATACTTGTCATTCCCCACCCTCACTCCAAAAAAAAGAATGTGTCTTTTCCAGGGTTATTTACCAGGTCTGATTTCTGCACAGGGGGTGGGAAATAGCAGTCTTTTGGTTGGTCAGTAGCTGACTTATTTACCAAAATGCTGAGGTACTCATCATACTAAGATTATAGCTTTTTCAGTCAGCAAGTACCTTACACACCAGATGGCTCTTCACTCCTGCTTTTCTCAACAGGATCTTTTCATGAGACTATTATATGGTTTGTTTGTGGCACGACAATTAGTTAGAAGTAAAATGAAAAGAGAAACCAGGCCTTCTGATTTCACAAAGACCTTTCTAGTTAATCCCCAGTCATCTCAGTTACCTTATTTAATCTCATTAAAAAGAAAAATGTTGCTTTAATGTGACTAATTTAGACAATATAAATCTTGTTTCAATTTCAGTGGATATTTGTGAAAATAATGTTTTATAGACACACATTTACTTCACGTTCTAAAGCACAGCAGGATTCCTGTGTGGTTGTAATGCTGGATATCTGCTAGCTCACAAAAGTTATTATTAGAGGGAACTGCACAGCCTGAATGCCAACAGCCAGGCACCGCTAGGATTCTGAGGTGAATAGACTTTGATGATGGAAAAGAGTCAGATAGGAAAAGAGGAGGAGAGAGCAGAATAATGAAAATAAAGATTAGACCTCTAGTGTAGTATTTTCAATTCTATAATGTTGAAATGATCACTTCTTGGCCTTTTGGCTAAGATCAAGTGTAGTATAATGTTAAAATGCTATCTTATTAATGATCATGAACCTGTTTTAGAAGATTCCAAACCTGTCTCTATGCTGGAGATTCAAAAGGAATTTTTAAATGTGAATTCAGACATTCTCTGAGAGACTCCTTAGGGAACCCTCTCTGGCAGGAAGGCCCATCACTGTTACCAATACCCCAAGGAACCTGCAATCAGACCATGGCAATTCAATAATAATCCTAGCTTTCTGATCCAGCTCCAGTCTTCCCTTTAAACCCATGCAATATCTGTCAATCTGTTCCATTGGTTCCTACCAAATCTACTTTCTACAGTAAATGATCTTCCCTTTATCTTTAGTCTCTTTCCTTTTATCCCCTAAGTGTAAACATAATTTCCTACAGTTCTGTTCTCCTAGACCATCCCTTATTTTGGCTAATTCTTACAATATACCTATTCCCTTATAGTGATAATATTCACTTTTTATCTTAGACCACTGTTTCCTGTCATATTTCCATGAATTTTGCCATTGGTACTTACACATTTATTCATACTTTCCTGTCTCCTTCTTCATTGCTGTGACCTACCATCCTGTAGACAAGAACACACCTTAACTTCTGTCCAAAATGGAGGTGTAGACACACTGTGCCTCCTTGCCCAACCAAAAGAAGGACAACAACAAGTTTAAAAACAAAAAACAACCAGAACTGACAGAAAATCAAACTGTATAGAGGTCCAACAACCAAGGAGTTAAAGAAGAAACATCCATCCAGACCAGAAGGAGGGGCAGAGACCAGTAGCTGGGTGGAGAGAACTCTTGGCAAGGCAGTGGCTGGAAGACCATTTGAGGTAGCAGCTTGTGGATTGGGCAGTCCCACATTCATGTGCAGATAAACTGGTAGGAACTGGGGAGCAAGACAGACCATGCAACCCAGGGTTCCAGTGTGGGGAAATAAAACCTCAAAACCTCTGACTGAAAACACCTGTGGGGGTTTGGGCAGCAGCAGGAGAAACTCCCAGCCTCACAGACCCACAGAGTCCTAGAATGTACACAAACCCACCTACCCAGGAATAATCACCAGAAGGGCCCAATTTGATTGTGGGTAGCCGAGGAAGTGACTGAAAACTGGCAGAGAGTGGAGCAAGGGCACTGTTCCCTCTTGGACCCCTCCCCCACATACAGGTTCACAGGTTGCCCCACCCTGGTGAATACCTAATCCTTCACCCCTTACTATATAACAAAAGAGACAGGGGAAAAAATAGCCCAAATGAGAGAACAGATCAAAGCTCCAGGAAAAATACAATGAAGCAATGAAGAGCTAGTCAACCTATTAGATGCACAGTTCAAAACACTGGTAATCAGGATGATCACAGAATTGGTTGAGTATGGTCAAAAATTAGAGAAAAAACGAAGACTATGAAAAGTGAAATAAAGGAATATGTACAGGGAACCTACAGTGACAGGAAGGAGACCAGGACTCAAATTAATGGTTCAGAGCAGAGGAAGAAAGAAACATTCAACCACCAGAATGGAATGAAGAAACAAGAATACAAAAAGAATGACGAAAGGTTTAGGAACCTCCAGGACAACTTTAAATATTCCCACATCCAAATCATAGGGGTGGGCCAAGAATGGGCCAAGAGTGGGCCCATCACTGATTCAGGCAGAAGCTCAAATAGTGTATCAATTAGGAGATAAAAGTAATGAGTATGTATGAGAAAGGAAAGGGGAACGATTGTATCAATAGAAGAAAAGCATTTCTTTTTTTAAACTTTATTTTTATTGTTGATACTATTTCAGAAGTTCCCATCTTCTCCCCTATAGAAAACATACCACAATGATGCCTATTCTAAGGCATATTTTTCATTCTGATTCCAGTGGTCGTCAGTACAGTAGTCATAATTGCTTTGTTGTTGTTTTTGGAAACAGTTCTTTGGGGTACAGAGTTGCTTTAGTCCCAGTCCAAGAGTTATTTTTCACTTTTAATACTCCAGAGGTTTCAGTCATAAGAGATGCAAGGCAGTTCCTCTGGCATGGCAGCTCTGGGTTCATTTTAAAATGTCCCCATTTGTTTGCTTTTTTAAAAAGTACCAATGGTACTTCAATTTATGGGTGACAATATGAAGAGGCCAATTCCACTGAAAAAAGAATGTATTAGTTGCATTCCACATCTGGAGAGAAGCAGACATTCCACTCCACACAGGACCATAGGGGAAGCATCCAGTTCTGCTCAGGAGAAGAAACAGGAGTGAAGGGAAAGCCTAGACCAGAGCCTTTATTAGGGTTTCTGCAGGAAAGGCAAAGCAGGAGAGATTAAACCATTTACATTGGCTCATTTGACTAATTCCCACACACTCTGAGCTACAGGGTTGGTCTCTAGTTGTCTAGTACCTGGTCCTGGCTCTGGGGGGATTTAGAGAAGGGGAAATATTTGGCTTAATGTGCGAGTTAGATAAAGAAGGGTGTTGGGGTTATGGACTGGGGATAGGTTGCACTCCATATGAAAGTAATACTTTTTGCTAAGACTTTTGTTATGTCTAAGAATGACCAGCACAGGTTGGGGAAGTTTCTCCAGTTCCAGGAAGATTTTATAGTATCAAAATATAATTTTAAAAAATCGTAAGATATTAAACCTTTTAAAAACATGTTTAATGAAATTCCATGTTAAATTTAAGAGGCTTATAGGTTTACTAAAACAAAAAAAAATTAATGTACACATATTCACCGAATATTGAGAAAGGCAAGGACCACAAATCTAGTCTTCCTATACCTTCCCATGATTTCTGAACTGTGAGTTCACACGACTGCCAAATTAACAATTTGAGACTTATATAAGTGTGATCATCTCCCTATAATCGCCTTTATGTAGTCAAAACAATCCACTGAGTTTTCAATGTAAGACTGTTGTGAGTACTCACTAAACACTGCTGTTGAAGCACAGGCTTGCAGCTAGTTCCTCGTCATCAAACTGCATGTTCCTGAAGGTGCAAGACTTTGCAAGACATAAAAAGACATCAATAATTTTGAACTGTGTAGACTGCTAAAAATAGGTTTCCAGGAAAAACCCTAATCTCAAAAAGAAAAATCAAAAGTAGTGGTCAACGGCTTTTGAAAGTAGCCTGGCCTCTGACCACACACATATACATATTTTTCTGTAACAGAAATGGAAAATCAGCAAGCTCATCTGACAGGTTTTTTCTTAGACTTTATACAGTTTTTTAAAAAATATTTCTTCTATTTTCACATCCAGGGATGTGAAAATAAAAAGTATTCTTTCTCCTTTTTCCTTCCTGTGTCTTCTAATGCTCCTAGCCTTTCAGAGCCAAGAGAATTTTCCTTCTTAATTGGAAACTCTTGCATTAATTTATTCATTCATTCAATCAATTACTCACCTTCTCAACATTCTTTTATTTGGTAGAAACTAGGTCTCAGATACCATATTTTAAGTTAGAATAGTCTCAATTTTCTCATTGTGAACATTTCTGGATTATTTTGACAATAATTTTAAAATGTGGTCGAAAGATTATAATAATAGTTTAGGACGTAAGCTTTGAGTCTAGTCTCGACTACCTACTTGCTATATGATGAGTTATCCTCTCTAGGTTTCCATTTCATCATCTATAAAATGGAAAGGATAATCATATAGACATAACATATGGGGTTGTCATGAGAAATACATGACAGAGCAGAATGTGTGAATCTCCCAGAACTCTCCTTCCAGGTCAAGAAATCTTGATACCTTTTGTTCTGGATTTGTAGCATTGGCCACTCATCTCCAACTCTAGAGTTTCTCTTTCCCAGTGGTGTTTGCAAGACACCTTAGAGAATACTATGCCCATGCTCCTCTCACACCCATTACTAACAGAGTAATTTTACAATGTTATAATGCCTATGTGATAACTCTCAGAAAACTATATATGTACCTCTGGTTCTGACTGTGCCTAGCTTACAGTCTGGGTTTCTAACCATGTAGAGCACCCAGACTTTATTCACTCCGTTGCAGGTTTGTTAACATCAACCTGTTTCACATAGCAGCCTAATCATCTTGTCCAAACATGCTGGGCACTCTCCTTCTTGTGCTCAGGCTGCTACTACTCTCAGTACACCATTGTCCATCTTCTTGGTTGGTGGAAATTCTACTGCATTTATCAGGACCTGATTCAAACACGACTCTGCCATGAAGCCAGCTCTGATTGCTCCACTCCTACCAGGAGGCATAATGGACAAATTTTAATGTCTCCATAAAAGGATTTGGCATTTTTATTTCACAAATACCTAGAAGGTGCTAAATGGGGTTGTAACAATTGACAAGAATACTTTAGAATAAAGATTATTATAGAGATAATGATCTTGTGAGATTATTTTCTTAAAAGACAAATGGAAAAACTACTACATAACCCAGCAATTTGACTTCAGAATATTTATCTGGAGAAAAGAAAAATACTAACTTAAAAAGATACCTGTTCCTCTGTGGTCATACTAACATTATGCATAATAGCCAAAATATGGAGACAACCTAAATGTTTATCAATAGATGAATGAGTTAAAAGAGTGCATATGTGTATAGGTAAATACACATATATAATGGGATATTGTCCAGCCACAAAAAGAACAAAACCTTGTAATGTGCAACAACATGGATGAATCTTGAGGGCATAATGCTAAATAAAATAAATCAGACAGAGGAAGAAAAATACTCTCTCCTATATATAGAATCTAAAAAAAAAAACAACACATAAAACCTCAACAAATTCATAGATACTGAGAATAGATTGGTGGTTGCCAGACATGGGGCGGGAGAAATGGAGAAATGAATGAACTGGTTTTGTTTTTTTTTTTTGGTTTTAATAAATTACAATTTTTCCTAGAAAAATTATAAAAGCATACTGGAAGAGGAATAAAAACCAATTAATGGATTATAGGGAGGAGTGAATGATGAAATATCACCCTTCCAGACCACAAATTTGTGACTTTTTCTAAAGCCTGTCTGGACAAAGGTGTCTGCAGACACCATTGAAGTAAGAGAAAAAATAAATCTCAGGTCCCTTAACATCAGGAAAACAGCAGTCCTCCTGATAGTACTCAACTCTTCCCTTCTACATTAATCCCTAAAGGGAAGCCTTCTGAAGTCATTTGTAAACTTTTTAGAAAGAAAAATAGATTATCATGGATAAACTTTTAGATCTTCAGAGTAAATTGACCAATAGTCTTTAAATCAAATGCCAAGTTCTCATTCAGAAGGACTTTTGATACTTTCAATATTTTTATTTTCAAATTATCTATTCAATATTATTTGAGTGCCATTTCCTGAAAGGGGACCTTAATTGTACTTGTGACATCTATTCTAATTACATTTTCTTTAACTGTATAATGTGTCTATGTAATGCTGTATTTTGGAGAAGATTAATTTCTTCTGTAGAAGACAGAAATGGGATGAATAAAACTCATGAGATGGCTTAAGCATAACTAGTAAATATTTAATATTTCTCAGTAACCTATGAGAAATATTGAACAGCAAAGTAAGTAGAGCATTTGTATGTGAACGTTGAGTGGAAAGGATGGAAAGATTAAAATATTCAAGAGGTCTTAAGTCAGCCCCGAGTAGTGATACCCTTCACCTTCATGTGTCCTCTACCAAAAATACAAGGAGAGCCCATGGCAGTCCATTAGACCACTGGTGAGCCACAGCTGCTTCCATGGGTACTTGTAGCTGTGTCTCCCTGCTAAAGCAAATATGTGTCATTGGCCATGGGTCCCTGTTTGCAAGCCCTTTACTTGAACCCCAGCTGCAGTCCATGACCACACTCACATTGGGGAAAGCTGGTGAGGTGGAGGGACAGACAAGACACATGAGTATGTGCACCCAGACTCAGGGCATAAATCCTTTCACCCTGCAGGCTTCCTCTCCTCAGTGGGTTATAGTGTTCCTTTCTTCTCTTCCCCTTGCTTATCATTGCATTTCAAGTATATGAAATGAACTTGTGCCTCAAGCATTTTAATATTTCCATACAGGCTTTCTGTTCATGACCAGTGGGCAAGCTCACTGGGTAATGTACTTGGAGATGACCAGGGCATTAGGGTGGTGCCCTGTACAGTCCAACAATATGGACCTGTCCATTGTGGAAATTCCCTACATCCACTCTTTCTGTGATAATTGAGCTCTTCAGCCCCCCTCTCATCCCACTCCTCCCATCATTTGTAGTGGAAGAACTACTTCTCTGTGCTTGCTCACCATTTAGCAAACCCTTCTTTATAGATGTCCTGAGGCAATCCAGCTGTGCTCCATTCCACTCTACCGGCAAAATCTCAGGTGTGAAATCACCAAAGGGAAATGGTTTTCATTTTTGAAACCTGAGATTTTGAGGTACAGATGAACACTTCTGATACCACTAGACACTAGTACAGAAACTAAGCAAGTAACTATGATAGTCCCCCTTATCTGAAATTTTGCTTTTCTCAGTTTCAGGTACCTGTCGTCAACCACAATCAGAAAATATTAAATGGAAAATTACAGAAATAAACAATTGATAAGTTTTAAATTATGTGCCTTTCTGAGTAGTTTGATGAAATCTTGCACCATCCTGCTCTACCCAGCACTGGGTGTGAATTCCAACAACCTGGACTCCAGAGCTCAGAGACAGTTGCACAAAACAGACTTGAGAGCTCTCTGACTCCCCAGCAGTGGAATGACAAACTGGTCTCTTGAAAGACGTGTTAGCTCTGCAAACAAAAAAAGAAAATGCTATTTTTAGAACAATTGTGTATAAGGTACAAACACAGTTAAAAGGTAAAGAAATAATTGTACTTCTCAGCAGGAGTATTTGTGCTTATTTGCACCTTGGTTTAGATATAAGCACTTATCATTGACAGGGAGAATAATAGTGTTATTATTAATCATAATAGTTTTTGTTGTTTTTCCATCAATTTAAGAGTACATACATAGTGAAAATAAAGTGCTAATAAATTATGAATCATTTACTTACCATCCTGTTCTAGACAGGATTTGATGTAGCAACCCAGATGTTCTGGGCACCTAAACACTTTCCTTATATTGTGCCATATGTAGGCTCAAGCAACCAGGTCCATAATGAGCAGTCACTGTGAAGCTAATCACTGTAACAGAACCATGTGCTGTCTTTGCTAAGGAATTGCTGCTAAGGTCCTAGATTCTGAATTCATTGTTGCTAGGCCGGTCACTGCCTCACTTTGCTTACTAAGATGGTCAGATAATAGGTTCCAGTGAAAACTACCCTCTTGCATAATCCCCCCCTCCACCATGCCATCTTCAGTCTACAGGAAAGAAGGCCAGTCAGTGGGGACTGCAGTGCTGCTAAGAGAAGCTGTTCTTCCTTTAGAGAGGGCTTCCTTCCTTCAGGCCAGAGAGGAAGACTTCAGGGATTAGTTGTAAAGAGTAAAGGTTTATGTGAGGAGACCAGCATTTGCTCTCTAGTTTGATGTCTACTTATCATGGACTTGGAAAAGTTTCTTGGCTACTGTAACAATGGAAAATAAAATAAAAGAAAGATAAGATGGTGGAAAACTGCCAGCCACCCCCTTCCTAGTTCCTAAGAGATGTGGAATAGATCCCAAAATGTCTGAAATTTTCAGCTGGCCTCAGAAAAGTGGACACTTTGCAGCTATAGACTTGTCAGAACCACCCGGTATGTCAGAGAATTTAGCACAATGTCCCCAGAAAATCAGAATCAAGCTGTTCAAGGACTGCAAAGCCTAGCAGAATTGAAGGAAATAATCTGTCACCGTGGAGACATGTTAGTGCATCACACAACCTAACTGAATCCACTGATAATGAATTCCAATGACAGTCATCACCTATAGGAAACTTATCTGCATAGAATGGCAAATGTAGCCCGGCCCTATTGGAAAGCCCAATAGGCACATGGCGCCACACAGGATGCCAAACCCACAGATTGGTTCTCCTGTGGAAAATCAGGCCTGCACTATAACTAGGCTGCTTTGTGACTTGCTCTTGCTAAAACTCCCTCACCCTGAGTTGAGGCAGAAAATGCTTACTGTATCTTTAAATTAACTTCCTGAAGTCTGTGCTAATTCTCCCAAGGATTGAAGTGTAACCAGACCAATTACTCTTATCATTCCCTTGCATTTGCAACATTTTTCCTTGTTAATCTGTGAGAAATAATCAGCAACATCCTTTCCATTGCTATCTGTAAAAAATAATTATCTAAAGCAAACCTGAATATAATGAATGAAAACCTTCTTTGCTGTATGCTATTAGAAAGCCAATAAAAGCTTGTCAAGGCAAGGGTCGAGGCACTCTCCTCTTGAGAGAGTGGCCAAGGTGCTCTCCCTTAGAGAGTGGCCATGCCATCTCTTTTTCTCCACAGGACTTCAGTAGTCCATGTGAATTTGTTTCATCTCATCCACAACACCACGGACACCGCTGGCCAGAGTCTCAATCAATCACCAAACAACCTGGTCCCAGTGGGCATCTCTTTAAATATTTGGCCCTTCCTTTTTAACTTTTCCAGGGAATGGAAGGAAGGAAGAGATCCACTGTTCTGGTCTGCTATAAGAAATAAAAAAACAATAGGATTGGACCTTGCTTACTGGATGAGTGTTCTAGTACCTGACACTGAATGCTAAGGTAAGGAATATGACCAGTGAGGTAGGAAGGGAGCTATTTCCCAGTGGAAAATGTGGGTGTAATTTCATCCACTTGGGACACAAGTTTTAGTAAAAAGCACTTTATGTTTATACTTTCCTACATTGAGACTACTCAATATACAAGTGGCACCAAAAAGAATTTAATGCCCAGGAAGATATACAAGGTCTGTCCAAAAAAAGTTCAGCCATTGGTAATATAACAAGAACAGTTTGCATGACATTGATATAACCTGGCAGCCAAAGAAAGTGCACTGGAATGAGCATTCATGAACAATGATGACTTCACTCTACTACTCAGTGGGGGCAGTAGATACTGTTGAGGGAGCATGTGTACTGTGTGGCCATCACATTCAAAATCAATGAACAAGTAGAACAACGAATCTGCATCAAATTTTGCATTAAGCATGGCCATTCCTCCACAGAAACTATTCAGATGATTCAGAAGCCTGTAGCTGTGGGCAACTGTTGATCAGCAGCTTCTACACGACAACATCCCCACTCATGCATCATGTCTTGTGCAGAGTTTTTCTGGCAAAACGTCAAATCACGCAGGTGACTCAGCCCCCCTACAGCCTATATTTGGCACCCTGCAGCTTCTGGCTTTTCCCAAAATTAAAATCACCTTTGAAAGGAAAGAGATTTCTGACCATATACAGAGGTGTCCAACCTGTGGCCCATGGACCACATGCAGCCCAGGATGATTGTGAATGTAACCCAACACAAAATCATAAATTTGCTTAAAATATTATGAGGTTTTTGTGTGATTATGTGTCACAATGTATTTCATGTGTGGCCCAAGACAACTCTTCTTTTTCCAGTGTGGTACAGAGACACCAAAAATTTGGATACCCCAGACTCAGGAAAATACAACAGGACAGTTGATGGTGATTAGGAGAAGTGTGTGAGGTCCAAAGGTGCCTAATTTGAAGGGGACTCAGGCATCATTGTCCTGCGTACAACAATTCTTGTCTTCTTCAATAAATGTCTCTATGTTTCATACCACATGGCTGGATAACTTCTGGACAGACCTTGTATATATAGTGACTATTTCCAAAAGACATTTTTGAGAAAAGATAATAAATGGCTACTACACAGTTTCCTCTTCCCACACTACAAGAAGTATTAATATCTCTAAAAATGGTTACATTATTTATTTTAAAATTTTTATTAAATTTATTGGGGTGACATTGGTAACAGGATGATAGAGGATTCAGATGTATATTTGTATGATACAAGATCCATATATTTCACTGTGTGCCCACCACCCAAGTAAGACCGTCTTCCCGCACCATATATTAGACACCCCCACCCTCTTCCCTCTGCTGTCTGTGTTCATGAGTTTCAGTTTTATACCCCACATATGAATGAAATCATATGGTTCTTAGCTTTTTCTGACTGATTTATTCACTTCACATAATATTCTCAAGGTCCTACCATTTGCCTCAAATGGCAGCATTTTGTGTTTTCTTATGGCCGAGTAGTATCCCATTGCATATATATGTACCACATCTTCTTTACCCAATCCTCTATCAAAGGACACTCTGGTTGTCTCCATGTCTTGGCCACCATTAATTTTCTCTAAGGTACTGTGAAAGTAGAATCATTTTATTTACTAGTGCAGCCATAACTCTTATTGGAAATGATGCATCTACTTATTTAGATTTTATTTACAAACTATAATGGAGATTATTCTTTAAGCCTTTTCTTCTTAAAAATATATAACTTCATGAGCCCTGGCTGGCATAGCTCAGTGGATTGAGTGCGAGCCTGTGAAGCAAAGGATCATGGTTCGATTCCCAGTCAGGGCACATGCCTGGGTTGCAGGCCAGTTCCCAGTGGGGGCACATGAGAGGCAACCACACATTGATATTTCTCTCCCTCTCTCTTTCCCTTCCCCTCTCTCTGAAAATAAATAAAATATTATATATATATATATATACACACACATATATATATATAACTTCATGATATGACAGAACTATAAATTGTATGTTTCTTATCATTGGGTTTTTGAGATGTCTGAAAATCTTTTATTACTTCAGAATCAATGTCAATTTCAGGAGTCCACTATTAACCCCAAGATAATTGAAGTGTCTTATGAACTGCTGTTCATAAAGCAACTAAATCATGGAGTATAAAATTCTGAAAGAAAACATGTCTTTTGGCAGACAGCCAGGTTGAAACTACATGATGCTAGCCTTGACTGGTGTAGCTCAGTTCAGTGGGTTGGGTGTCATCCTGCAAACCAAAAGTTTGCCAATTCAATTCCCCATCAGGGCACATGCCTAGGTTGCCAGGCCCCTGGCTGGGAGGGTGTGAGGGACAACCAATCAACGCTTCTCTCACATATCTCTCTCTAAAAATAAGTAAGAACAAAATATTTTTTTAAAAAAGAAATTATATGATACTAAATACCCAGATAAAAACAGAATTCCCTTAGACATCTGTTTGCTTAAAGACATCTGGGTGTTTGACAAGATGCAGACATGAAAGGTGAATTACTGTCTAATTTCAACATTTTTTATCCAAATATTATGCATTGCTTGGAAATAGTCAAAGACTTATAATATTAAGACACAAAATGAGTTAATTCCCCTTTGAGGTTTGTGCCAAATATGAATATGACATCTGGGCTCTTAAACAGTCACTCAACATTCAGTCACTTTGAACACTCAATTGATTTTTGAGATTGGTTTGAATTGTCTAGAGCTTAGAATTAAATTCCAGAAATATGAAGAGAAAATATATTAAATATATTCGTTCTTTCAATTTTAAAATAAGATATTTATTTTGTATTGCTGTTTTTGAAACAACTCTATGAAAAGTATTGATATTTTCCCAATATTGGTCCTAAGACCAATATTTTCCCATAGAGTTGCCACCAAAATTAGATTTTTCTGGCTTTACTTAGGGAACTATTATAAATTAATGAGATACAAGGTGACCTGATATGAGAGTATCCTGCAATGTGCAAGTAAGTATCTACTTTATCAAAAGCTATTTGAGTACAGTTTCTTTCCTCTAATGAGCCTTCAACTAAACCACCAATTATATTAATTCTAAATGTATCAGTTTACTTTGAAATATCATATACCAACTAATACATTTCTCCCACCAACCTCATGAAATACATTCTATTCATTTTCCAGAGACAGGGCAACAAATCCAGGCTATCCAGGTAAAAGTTTGTATTGTTAGTCCTTACTGTAAGCCCAAACTCAAACCCTGAGACTACCTCCGAGGCTGGGTAACTTTGGGTGTCACTACTTCACATGAAACCCATCAGGAAGTTATACCTCTAGAGCGTACCTGAGGTCTACCTATTGTCCTCTACATCTCTTCTCTAGCTGACTGTAGACTGAGCTACCTCATACTACTTCTCCATATCACTGATAAGTGATCTTTCAAAAGTAAAAGTCAGATACTGTCACTGCTCTGGTTTAAATCTCTCTAACAGATTTCTATTTCTCTTGGAATACAATCCAAACTCTTTCCAAGTCCACAGAAGCTGTGGGTTCATAGGCTGCCTCCCTCCCTGAGCTCTTCCCTTACCAGGTTCTTCTTCAGTAAACTCTTGACACAGTAAGCAAGCCCTTTTCTACCTTATAGCCTTATAGTTGCTGCTCCCTCTGCCTGAAAGGATTTTCCTCATAATTTTGAATGGTTAGTTAATTCTCATCTCCCCCAAGAAAACCTAAAGGAACCTCCCTCCTCTGCCCCACCCCACATTACTTTCCTGACTACAAATCCTAAATGGGCACTCAATGATTATTTTTTCTTAGCAATATTCACTTTACTGCTCGGTAGAACAATATCTTACTCAAATCCTTGTCCTCAAATCATCCCCTTACTAAAAGCAAATTGCCTTGCCTCAGTGTTTAATAAAGAGAAAAGAAACAATAAATGGGCATTAAAAATGGAAACTTTTGTGGCAGTTAAATGCGTTTGCCAAATATTTCCAGCACTGCATCCTCTATGAATATGGGAAGTTTATACTTCCTGGCTCCTTCAGGTGACTTGTTATGGCCAATGAATTAAAAGCAAAAATAATGTGTATCGCTTTCTTTTTCTCGGATATGATTACAGGAGATATTGCAGATGGGCTGGTTAGCCAGCTTAGATCCCCAACTCACTACAGAGCACAGAGCCTGGTGCCTTCTCAAATGAGCACTAGATGTGCAGCATCAGCGAGAAATACGTTTGCGGTTCTGCCCTCGTTCCCTTTCCCCAACTACAATTTCTCTTAGTTTTTCTCATCCAGTCTTATGGTTTTGATTATTGTAAATGTCCTGATAACTTTCACAATTATATCTCTGGCATCTGATTCTTCCCTGAATTTCAGACCAACATGATCAATCAACGGCTTGACATCTCCACTGGGATCACTAAATGGTATTGTAACCAAACACAGGGCCAGCTGCCTGCTACTTAGAAAGCCAATCCTCCAGAGGCAGGTGCTGATATAAAGAAAAGTGTTTTATTCAGATGCTGGCCATGTGGAAGATAAGAAGAGACTCATGTCTCAAAAACCATTTCCACATCTCAGTGGAAGCAGCAGTTTTTACAAAGAGGGAGAGGGGAAGAGAACAAAGAGATCAAAGGAGGGGGTTGAAGTTTTCTACATGCAGATGAGCACAGTCCGTTCTGATAAGGCAAGTGATGTCCTGGTTTGCATCGTTCTGGTTTAGTTATTATTATAAAAGGGTGCAGCCAAGGGGGGGCGGGAAGCAAATAGGGATTTGTAATGGGGTCCAGAACTCAGTGTCCAGGACATAGTAGAAAAATATACATGTACAGGATGTCCTCACCCCCACAAGTCTGAGCTGGAGGATGGGATGCAAGGAGCAGGGCCATTGAGAGTTGTTTTGAGTAACAACTTTTGCAGATAACCTCTAGAACAGTTATTTAACATATCTGTACCCTTTAACTGATTTCATAGATATATTAAACAGCTATGGCTATGCTTTGAGCCGGGGGATGGGAGTGACTTCAACACATGACATAACTAGAGTCCCTAGGATTCTTATATAAATATGTTCTTTATCTATAAGCTACATATGATTCAGAATCAGCATTTACAGGAACAATGTCAAAAGAATGTTGGGGCCCTGCCTGGTGTAGCTCAGTGGATTGAGCATGGGCCTGTGAAGCAAAGGGTCACCAGTCAGGGCACATACCTGGGTTATAGGCCAGGTCCCCAATAGGGGACATGTGAGAGGCAACCACACATTGATGTTTCTTTCCCACTCTTTCTCCTTCCCTTCCCCTCTCTCTAAAAAACAAATAAAGAAAAAAAAAAAGAATGTTGGGATGGATTACAATTCCCCACTGTTAAACAATTTTTCCACTGTTACACTATGTCAAACTTAACATGTCCAGGACACTAATCACTTCCCCACCAAAACATGCTCTTTTCACAATTGTCCCAAACTCTATAAATAGCACCATCTTTTATTCAAATACTAAACCCAAAAACTTAAGAGTCACCTTTGATTCCTTTCCCCTTCTTTCCTTTTCCCACATAACCCTACTCTTGCAAGTACTATTGATTTTGCTACTAAAACATATCCCAAATCCATCTCCTTTCTAAATCTCCACTCTAATCGAAGTGACCATCATACCTTGTTTTGGCTATATAGTGGTTTAATAACTGGTCTTCCCATTCCTATTTTTGTTTATCAGCTACTCCTTCTTCAACCAATGGCCAGGGTAAATTTTTAAAATATAATTAATAATCATGCTATTCTTCTGGGGCTTCCTGTTACACTTAGAATAAAATCCAAGTTTATTTAGACAGCCCACAAAGCTCTACATCATTTGTCCCTTGTTTATCTATTCAGTCTTTCCTCATCTCTCACCACTTTCAACATTTTTGGCTTTATTTCTACTTTGTGAACACACTAAACAGATTCCCGCTTTAAGGACTTTGCATGAGTTGTTTTCTCTGCTTGTAACATCTTTTCCATCTTGCCACTGCCATACAATATGTTTTGGATGGATTTTATTAATCAAGTGAGTGGGTTAAATAAGGCAAAATGTATATCTAAATCATGTCAAATCTTTACATTCAAGGATGTAGCATGTCTTACTATTTTTACAACTTTTTTTGGTCACCAGTAAAATTTTATACTTTCCTTTATATAAAATTTTACTACCCTTGTAAGATTTATCTTGGGTGTTTAAAAATACATTGGGAGCAGGAATCATTTCTTACTATATTTCTAACCAATACTGCTAATGCATACGAAAATTATCAGTTTTTATTAAAATAACCACTTATCTCACTGCTTTTTTGAAATCTCTTTTAATTTTGTAAATCGCATTGTTTTCAGTTGATTCCCTTAGCTTGCCCAAAGTAGATTTGTCCAATAGTAATCTGCAAACATTAACAGAACTTTGTTTTTCAGATCAGGAACCACTGATGTGTGTGCAGAACACCTCCAAATCAGGGAGCCTAATCTGGAGCCTAATCTCACACCTTGCTGGTCATGAAGGCACAGTGTCACTCCATGTTTAGCCCCAATGTCAGAGCTCTTCCAGCTCCTGGGGATCTCACCAAAGTTCAACACAAATCATCAATCTCACAATTATCAATACACAGTGCTCACAAGCTGGTGTGAACCATCCTGAAATTCACTTCAGACCCATCACTATAAAAACATTATTAATCACTAAATTTCATGCCTTGACCAGAGGTTAGTACCATCCAGTAAAACATCTCAGGCAAAATTTAAGCCTACTGAAGTTAACCTCATAGCACAGTGACCACATTTTTAAAATGTTAGTTTTTTTAAGTATTATAAAACTCTACATTTGGAAGTTCTACATAGTTTGGTTAGCTAATGTTTTCCAAATGATTAATGGATGATGCAACTAAATTTTGCACAGGTAGAAGACCCATTCAAAATGCTAGACAATGGATTTTATTTTAACAAAGAATAGAATGTATTGATACAGATTGAGATTTTACATTGCAACCAACCCTCAAAAAACTACCAGTTTCCATATGTCTGTTGGCCATTTGCACATCTTGGGAGAAGTATCTGTTCAGGTCCTCTGTCCACTTATCAATTAGACTGTTTGGGGTTTTATTGTTGTTGAGTTGTATGAGTTTTTAATATATTTTGGATACTAATCCCTTATTGGAGGTGTAGTTTGCAAATATCTTTTCCCATTCAGTTGATCGCCTTTTTGTTTTGTTGAAGGTTTCTTTCTCTGTACAGAAGCTTTTTAGTTTACTATAGACCCATTTGTTGCTTTTCAATTTTACTTCCCTTGGTTTTAAGGTAAAATTTATTAAATTCTAAGACCAAGATACATAAATTTGGTACCTATGTTTTCTTCAGTGTACTTTATTCCTTCAGGTCTCATATTTAGGTATCCAATCCATTTTGAGTTCATTTTTGTGGATAGTGACAAAGAGCATTTTAGTTTCATTTTTTTGCATGTGACTTTCCAAGTTATCAGCACCATTTACTGAAGAGGCTTTCTTTTCTTAATTGTGAATTTTTTACTCTTTCATCAAAAATTATTTTCTCAGATCTATGTGGGTTTATTTCTGGGCTCTCAGTCTTGTTCCATTGAGCTGTGTGTCTGATTTTCTGCCAATACCATGCTGTTTGACTATTGTTGCTTTGTAGTATAATTTGAAGTCAGGAAGTGTGATATCTCCAACTTTGTTTTTTTTTCTCAGGATTGCTTTGGCTATTTGGGCTCTTTTGTGGTTCCATACAAATTGGATCATTTTTGTTCTACTTCATTTTTTGTTTCAATCACAGCAAGAAACAAAAACTCAAAAGAACAGAAAACCCCTCTGAAAAATATGGAACACTTCACAGATTTGCGTATCATCCTTGCGTAGGGGCCATGCTAATCTCTGTATCTTTCCAATTTTAGTATATGTGCTGCTGAGGATAGCACTGTTCTATTTCATTTTTTAAAATGCCATTGGGATTGAATATATATATATTTTATTGTTTCTGCTATTACAGTTGTCCCAAGTTTTCCCCCTTTGCTCCCCTCACCCAGACCAACCCCACTTCCATAATCAATTCCCACCTCTTTGTTTATGACCATGGGTCCTTCATATATGTTCTTGGACTAATCCCTTCACCTTGTTTCAATAGCTGCCAACTCTCCCCTCCCTTCTTACAGCTGTCAGCCTATTCCATGATTCTATTCCTCTGGTTCTATTTTCCTCATTAGTTTGTTTATTAGATTCCTCTTATAAGTGAGATCATATGGCACAAGTGGCAAACACAACGCCCTCAGGCCAAATCTGGCCCTCCATCTTGTTTTATTGGGCCCAGCACCTTGTTTCTACCAGTGGAAATACTGAGCTTTCACTTAACTGTTAAGGAATAGTTACATTTATACAGTCCTAAAATTATATTCAGCCTTTGAAGGCAACCACAAGGCTGATGTGGCCCTGGCAAAAATGAGTTTGACACCCCTGTCATATGGTATTTGTCTTTCACCAACTGGCTTATTTCACTTGTCGTAATAGTCTCCAGTTCCATCCATGCTTTTGAAAAAGTTAGGAATTCTTTTTTTCTGCTGCACAGTATTCTATTTTGTAAATGAACCAACTGCTTTTTTTATCCACTCATCTGTTGATGGGCACTTAGGTTACCTGTCTCCAAATCTTTGCTATTGTAAATAGTGCTGCTATGAACATGGGGCTGCATAAATTCTTTTGTATTAGTGTTTTGCAATTCTTAGGGCATATTCCCAACAGTAGGATTTCTGGATTGAAAAGTAGTTCCATCTTTAGTTTTTTGAGGAAATGCCATACTGTTTTTCATAGTGGTTGTGCCAGTCTGCAATCCCACCAATAGTGCACTAGGACCCCCTTTTCCCCACAACCTCTCCAACACTTTTTGTTTGTTGCTTTATTTATGGTGGCCATTCTGACCTGTGTGAAGTGGTATCTCATTGTGCCTTTAATTTGCATCCCTCTGATGGCTAGTGATGCTGAGTATTTCCTCATACATCTATGGGCCATCTGTATGTCCTCCTTAGAGAAGTGTCTATTTGGACCCTTTGCCCATTTTTAAATTGAGTTGTTTGTCTTCCTGGTATTGAGTCATATAAGTTATTTATATATTTTGGAGATTAAACCTTTGTCCAATGTGCCATTGTAAGAATTCATCAAATCTGTATAAATCTTTGGCTAATAGGGACATTTTAACTGTGTTGATTCTTCTAATCCACGAACATGAAATACCTTCCCATTTCTTTTTTTCTTCTTCAGTATTTTAAAATAATGTCTTATCACTTTTTTGTATGTAAGTTTAGTTCTAGGTATTTGTTAAGTTTATTTCTAGGTATTTTATTCTTTTGGCAGAAATTGAGTTAAGTTTAACTCAATTGTTAAGTTTATTTCTAGGTATTTTATTCTTTTGGCAGAAGTTTATTTGTTAAGTTTATTAAGTTTATTTGTTAAGTTTGTTAAGTTTATTTCTAGGTATTTTATTCTTTTGGCAGAAATTGCCAAAGTAATTCTTTAATTTCTTTTTCTGAAATTTTATTTGTTAGTATATAAGAATGTATATACTAACAAATGTATATACTTTCATCACTTCCTATCAGTGGGGGTCACTACTCTAAAATGTTTTCCAGATCATTAACTGTTCCCATATTTAAAACCTGCTCTTAAAAATTTGAAGCCACCAAAATACTCCTAATTATTATTGCCAAGAATATATCTGATTACTCTCAAACATCCTTGGAATCTTCTGGGGATTAAATAATATAATCTATATAATATTCTTAGTGTAGTGCCAGACAGATAATGGTTCAATCCTATTAGAGTGTTAATTCATTTTAGTTTTAGACTCACAATTCTTTTCCCCCTCAATTTCTGCCTTCATTCTGGTGCTTTTATTATGAAATGGACAATTGATCCATTCATAGGATAGATTTTGAGACCTTGAGGTTGAACCATTCAGTGGCCTTTATCTCTTTTCTGTATTAGCCACACACTCACATGGCCTCAACCTGAAATTCTTCCATATTGGAAACACTCACTGTTCTAGTCTCCTCTCTACTCCAAGCTATCTTACTACTTTTACAATTTTTTTTTTAGTCACCAGTAAAATTTTATAGTTTCCTTTACATAAAATTTTACCACCCTTGAAGATTTATCTTGGGTGTTTAAAAATACATTAGGGGCAGATTTCATTTCTAATCATCCTGATCTTCCTAAAATACAAATCTGATTGAATCCTCAACCCATTAAAAAATCTTCGATGGATCACCCTAACAAGTCAGTGTCTCTATCTTGTCATAAAATAACTTCACAATCTTGACTCAATTTACTTCTCCCTTACTTGCTACTCTCTCTAAATTCAAAACCCTCAATTATAGTGATAGTATCCTTTCCCTCTTTTTTTCCTTTCTAGCTGTTGGCTTTTGCAAACACTAACCCTTTGTCACAGGTGGGGACAGGTAACCAGGTTCTTGGTGATTGGGACAAAGAATTGAACCAAACAACCAGAGTTTATAGCAGAGAACATGGGAGCAGGCCAGCTCCAAGCAGGGACTGACCCTGTGGGCTGGAGGGACTCTATTCTTAAAGGGCGGATCCTTCCTGGCTAGTTTTGGTGGGCTTTTACTGTGCATGTACAAGTAGTTGTATTACTTTAAAGCTACTGCACATGTGGTTTCCCATGGTTTTCCATGATTGGCTGCCAGGGAAGGGGGTCCCACAGTGTTACCTAGTTCAGCCCCCTTCTCCTGGGGTCCCCCTACACTAGGTTTGCCTTTCCCTTCACCAGAGAATTATAGCTCTTCATGTTAGAGATTGGTGAAAAGGAAAGGACTTATTTATTCAAGTTATACAGACTTAAGAGTAATGACTTACTTACTGCCTTCATCAAAATCCCGAAGTCCCTTAAAACACCCACAAACACACACAGTCCTTCCTTCCCCACTTTGCCAGGTCTGGGGTACCACATCTGAAGAAAAGAAATAGAAAGGCGTGTGGTGATTCTTTGCTAAAGCTGTGTGGTGGTTCTCTGCTAAAGCTGCCTGATGATTCTTCTCATGGCTGCGGGAAGGGGAGGGTGGTCACCCCACTCTGGCCAAAGCCGCATGATTCTCTTTGCTGAAACTACATGGTGATTCTCTCTCACATGGCTGTGGGAGTCCCCATTCTGGCCAAAAACATGTGGTTCTCTCTTCAATGGCTGCTGTATCTATGTTCAAATTCCCATGCCAATCTTCCTCTGCAGCCCCATTTTCAACTCCCCCACAATCGGCTACTCTCTCCAGGACTCTCATATCCTTCCAGCTTTACTGGGCTGCCTTAGTGAGTCTGGGCAGGTGTGGCCCCATGGCATGGAGCCAATCATCTCCAAGCTCTCACACAGGTGCTGTAACAGGGGCTGGGAGTTGCCTCCCAATTACATCTTGGGTGGAAGTCACTCCCCCCCCCCAAAGCTTGGCCACAGCTATTTAACATATCTATGAAGCCAGTTAAAGGTTATAGAGATGTGAAATGACTATGCCAGAGATTAGCTGCAAAACTGTTGGTATGCAAAACAACTCAATGGCCCTGCTCCATGTATCCCACCCTCCCAGCTCAGACTTGTGTGGGTGAGGACATCCCATATTTTTAATATTTCCTGGACACTCTGAGTTCTGACCCCATTACAAATCCTTCTCTTGGGGGCCCCCTGGCTGCACCCTCCTACACCTTAGCCTGGGGGCCAGAGAGAGAGGTGAGGGCCTTTCTTCCTTCAGGGCCAGATTCTCTAGTTTATCTTTTTTTTTTTTATTTAATTTTTGTTCAAGTACAGTTTTCTGTCTTATATTCCCATCCCTGCTCGCCCCCGCAAGTGCTCCCCACCTCCCTCCCATTTCCGCCCCCCCACCCTTAGTTATTGTCCATGTGTCCTTTATACTTGTTCATGTGAGTCCATCCCCTTTTCCCCTATGATTCTCTCCCCTCTCCCCTCTGGACCCTGTCAGCCTGTTCCATAATTGAGTGTCATTGGTCATATTTTGCTTGCTTGTTTGTTTTCTTTAGATCCCTGTTAACAGTGATATCATATGGTATTTGTCTTTCACCGCCTGGCTTATTTCGCTCAGCATAATGCTTTCTAGTTCCATCCATGATGTTGCAAAAGGTAGGAGCTCCTTCTTCCTTTCTGCGGCATAGAATTCCATTGTGTAAATGTACCATAGCTTTTTGATCCAGTCATTTACCGATGGGCATCTAGTTTGGAGGAACACAGGTACACAAATGGCAATGAATAAGTACCTAGTTTATCTTTTAATTTCGAGAAGTACTTCCGCTGCATACCTATGCAAAACTCCTCGCTGACTGCCACCTGCTTACCCTTTGTTTTGCTTCAAAGACAGTGTCCAAGGCACTGACACTCCCGAGATCGCAAAGCTATCCTGTGCTGTTGATGTGCATCAGCAGCACTTACCTACTGACTTGTAATCACTCCCCAACAGTTTATTTACCACTCCTTTCTACAAGGCTGTAAATTCTTTGTGGACAAGACTCAATCTGATTGGAGTTTTTTTTTTTTTCTTTTAAACATTTCCAGTGCCTTCTACTGCTTGGAACAAAAGGAGGGGCCCAGGAACCATGAACTAAGATAATGATTTAATCTCATTATTTCTAGCATAGAACTTGATGAAGCTCACAAAAATTCGCTAGGGAAGGCCATCTCCTGGAATAAATCTGTATCCCATCTCCTGAAGGAGGTAAGTAAGTAACCCTACCTGAAGACAACGGATGTTTTTTCCTTTTAATTTTAAATTAGATGGCCAGAGGTGAGATAATGCATGGCAGAGGGAATTTAAAGATCTGTGAATTTACTCTAACATTACTAGGTATTTGCTTTCTTCTGCCTTTCACCTCTACTAGGAAAAGGTGAGTGGGATTAGATTTTTAAAATGCAACTGAGATACTTTTTCCAGTTGCTTCTTATTTCAAACAAAAAGTACTGGATTTTTTTCTTGCAAGCAAAAAAGTGAAGTAGTTCGGTCATTTTTTAGCATTTAGTTGGCTATTGAAGCAAATACATTTGAAAAAATGTCAACTGTTTAATAAAACACATTTTTCCTTGTACATCACTATATTTAAATGTGAATTAAATAATTTTCAAACAAAACTGTTGTTGAATGTAAAAACTGATTGGGCTTTTAATTAAAACATACTTAAGCCAAAAATAATTCCAAAATAAAATTAGCATCTGTATAGTCTTGATAGGGGACTTAAAAGTTGGAAAATTTTATTTTAAGTAATAGCTAATAAGCTTAGTAATCAATGCATGTAAAAGCTTTGTTCTAGGAACTGAAGATGTGACCCACCCTGACTCCAGAAGACCATAAGCAGTTCCTCCTTTGTTCCTCTGGAGGACTGCAAGCAACTCAAGATGATATCTGAGCCATTGTACTCCAAGGTAAGATGACCAAGGCCCAGGACAGGATAAAGACCACCACCCAGGGAGAGAATGCTGAAGTTATTTTTTTAATCCAATTAGCTTTTCAGCAAATTCCAAACCCCTTAACTACACTCTGTTCTCCTTACAAAAAGGGCCATTTTAAAATGGAATTTAAGATGGTCTATTAGGGTATGAACTCGCCATCTTCTCAAATTGCCAGCCATCTGAATAAAGTGCCCATAAATATTTGATCGCTGTCATTGCTTATTGGGTGTGGTAGTGAAAGGCACCCTGAACTCCAGTGTCTTTTCCAGTTTCAGTCTTCATACAAACTTAGAAGTAAAGCGAAGTTTTCCTTCTTAGAGAGGAACAGCTTTTAGTGGGACTGTGCTAAAGGGTTTTTGGACTTGAGTAATTGTAAGAATTTTGACAAGTGAAATAAATTTTTTGTGATTGCAACACATATTTTTAACAATATTTGAAATTTAAGTTGCTTTGGTTATCCTACGCTTAGTCTCAATATGTGTGCATGGGTTGGCAACTATAAACAAGCAAATCTGATTTGAAAACTCCTTTCAGTCAACACAAATAATTCTATGGAAGGGAGTTATTCCAGAACAATAAGCTGTTGTGAGTTAGATTTCTAATTGTCAAAAACAATTAGAAAAACAGTCACTCTTATAAGATGATGTAAGTCTTATAAGTCACTCTTAGACTTGTTCTTAGCTTATTAACTGTTCCCAAAAGGAATGCTATGTGGTTTTCTACAAGAAATGCAATGCTAGGTTAATCCTTAAATCATTGACTCAGTAGAGTGTGTTAAGAAAGGCAGCATGTTTACCTTGAACATTGTTATTTTTAAAGTTTAATACAAATGTTTTAGTTCAAATGCTTAGAAAAGTGCGAAGTAAACGTGCCATAAGCTAGCAGTTCAACTATTCACACTTTCTGTTGTAGCATTTCCACTCTTTATATTTGAATTTACTTCTTTCTCAAAATTTGCTAAATTATCATGATCTACTTGGCAGTTGTCAGAACTCATGGTATCTCTCTCCCCTTCCTGTCTCTGCCTCCTGCCATACAGAGCAAATTTACCACTCCACCCGACGCTCCTCCCCACCCCCGCCTTCTGCAGTCCTTATATAGGAGTTAACAGACTTAGCTCCACCACTTGTTTTCAGTCTCAGCCTCAGTACAGCACTAATGCTTCAGAGCAAGCAGCCCTCAAAGATGGCAGGATCCCACTTTGGTTTTCCGCAATCTGTTTTTTATAGGTTTCTGAAATATTCTCTTTCACTTTCACTTTGATCAGCTATGATTTACAAGAAATAAAACACGCCAGTTTCAAATGAATAGTTTGATGTCGACAACTGTGTATAGTCATGTATACAAGAAACGGGAAACGCTGGAGTTTGGACTGCCTGTCATTTACCAGACCCAATAAGGAGAAACAGGGATTGAATCTTTATGAGCATTTAATTCAAATGCTCTTCAAATGCTCTGCAAACTGAGAAGGTGGTGGGTTTGTACCCTAACAAACCACCTTAAATTCCATTTTAAACTAACCTTTTTTATGAAAAAAATAAAAAAAGTGTATGTAAGGGGACTGGAATTCAGGGGGAAATTTAATCAGATAAAAAGCTGCAGCTTTCTTTCATCTGTGTCCTGGGCAGTGGGTGTCTCACCCTGGAGTATAATGGCTCAGTACCATCTTGACTGCTTGTAGCCCTCCTGAGGCACAAAGTGAAACTGCTTATGGTCTCCTGGAATCTAGGTGGGTCATACGTTCAGATCCTGAAACAAGAGCTTTTTACCTACATTGATCACTAAGCTTATTAGCTATTACCTGAAACTAAAATGTCTTTCCAACATTTGAGTCCCCCAGCAATGTAATTGCCACTCAACTTATCACATAGATATTTCTATCATTCCAGAAAGTTTCTTTATATCCCTTTAAAATTAGTTTCCTCCCCCAACACTGGGGGCTTTCTGATCCCCCCCCCACTGATCTGCTTTCTGTCACTACGGTTTATCCACTTCTAGAATTTTATGTAAGTGGAAACTTACAGTATGTAATCTTTTGTGCAGGGCCAGGAGTAAGTGCTAAACAAGTTCATTTGTGTCTGACTCCTTTCAGTTAGCATAATGTCTTTGACATCCTTTGGCCCTGTTCTCTGATTCTGTAGTTTGGTCCTTGATATTACCAAGCCCAATGAATGGTTATACCATAATTTATTCACACACCTATTGATGGTCATTCTTTCTAGTTTTTGTTTGTTGTAAGTAATACTGCTTTAAAGATCTGTTAGTCCTTGCGTGGACATAGGAATTTATTTCTCAACTAAATACAAGAGTGGGACTACTGAGAGGTATGGTAAGCATCTAATTTTCTATAACTTTACACATTTTCTAAATTGCCTTTACTAAAAGGTTTTCTCAGGCTCTGCCGAGGAAGAAATGCCAATCAGCCACAAAGTTAGGCAGTATAGAGCTTTACTGAGGTTTGTGCACCCGGGAGGGTTTCCCCGGCCCACAGTGTGAGGCCGGGGAAGTCATGCCCAAGCAGGGAATGTGGCAGGGGTTTATTTTGGTTGGCTCTCTTCGTGGGAGCTTGGGACTGGTCCCCTTTGAACAAAGTGGCAATAAATCATTGGTGGTTCTCCTCAGGCTCAGGTTGCTATTTGGATATCTGTTTTGGCAAAGCCCGCCCTTTTGGTTCTCTGGTTTGACGTCAGCCATCTTTTCCGGGTTGTAGTTCAGCTGCCATTTTGTCCTACCCCGCTCATCCTGACATTTACCATTTTACAATGCCTACCAGAAATGCATGAGATTGCTTTAGATCTTTGTCAACATTTTGTATTGGAAGTCTTTATCATTTAGTCAGTATTAAGTGGTTTTTCAGTATCATTTTAATTTTTATTTCCCCAATAATCACTAATCATTGGCAGAGCATCTTTTCACATGCTAATTTGCCATTTATATCTTAGTGAGATATCCTTGGTTGTGTGCATCTTCCTATTTCTTTTACCTGGGGTTTACTGAGCTTTGATCTCTTAGTGTATAGTTTTCATGCATGATAAAAATTTAGCCATTGTTTCCATAAAACATTTTTGTCTGAACCTTGAACCCTTCCATTCTGAGATTCTAATTATATGTGTGATGCATTTGAGGCCATATTATGTTGTTGTATTCATTTTTATTTTGTATTGTTTTTTTTTACCAGGGGAAAGTGCAAAAGCAGTCTCCGGTCCCACCACCTACCCCGCCCAAATTATGCATAACTTTCCCAAATTTGGGGAAATTGAAAGGGTCAGCACACTCGAAGTGCAATGGGTGAGCCTTGCCCTGAGAAAACCACCTACCTGATCACGGTATCTCCCCTGCTAGGTAAGTATACTGTTGCAATCATTTTTAAAAAATCTTTTCCTCTGAGTTTCCTTTTTTGATATCTTTAATTATTTTATCTTCAATTTCAAAAGTATTTTTTTCTGCAGTGTCTTATACTGTCTTATCTACTGTTAGTCACATTGTGTTTTATTTTTTAATCTTTAGGTTATATATTTTACATCTATAAATTTAATTTAGATTTTTTTAATAAAGATTTTATTTATCTTTGGAGGGGAAGGAAAGAAGAGAGAGAGAGAAATATCAATGTATGGTTGCTTCTCGTGCGTCCCCTGCTGGGGACTGGCCTGCAACCCAGGCATGTGCCCTGACTGGGAATTGAACCGCAATCATTTGGTTCGCAGGCCTGCACTCAATCCACTGAGCTAAACCAGCCAGGGCTAATTTGGATTTTTTATGATTTTCATTTCTTTTCTCCTTATGTTGGTATGAAGTGTATTTTTTAAAAGATTTTATTTATCTCATTTTTAGAGAGAGAAGAGAGGGAGCAAGACAGGGAAACATTAGTTGCCTCTTGCTTGCCCCAACCAGGGACCTGCTCTGCAACCCAGGCATGTGCCCTGACTGGGAATTGAACTTGTGACCCTTTAGTTTGCAGGCTGGTGCTCAACCCACTGAGAAACAACAGCCAAGGCTGAAGTATATATTTAATACCTATTTTAATATCTTGCTGATTGTATTGACTTTCATTTCTAGATCTTTTTTTTCTCTTCATGTTAAAACATATTTTGCTGTTTATTCATATGCCTGGCAATTTAAGATTAGGTGCCAGTGTCAATTAACATTATTTGAATGAATTTTTTTGTATTCCTTTCAATATTTTTAGGTGTTAGTTCTAAAATGCAAGTAAATTACTTGAAATGCAATTGAAACTTTTAAGGTTTACTTTTAAGCTTTGTTAGGGCAGACCTGAACTGAGGGCAATTCAATTAATCTTATTACATTATGGCCAGAGTTGTAAGTCTGTCCACAATCCTTTTTGATAGCAGTTCTCTAGGGCCTTCTCTGGTGGAAAACATTACAACTTACCACATCATTTCTTAAAAAGCCAAATCGTTTTGCCAGGAAACCAAGCTTAAAACAATTAATACTGAATGATAGTTAAGGGTTTCTGAAATGATTCAGACCTGGTTTAATCTCATTTCTTCTGCTGTGAAACTTGTACTGATTAAACTTCTTAGGCATTGATTACTTTATCTGTAAAACAAAAATAATAATAGTACCTTCCAGTGGTTGGGTAGATTAAAGGAAATGAGGGAATAAGGGATGCAGCACATTTAATGCCATTATCACAACTTACAGCATCAGATTCCCTAAATATGTCAGGTCTCAAACAGGTTTTATTGCAAAGAAACTTAAAAACAAATATGTTTTTTAACAAATATGTTAAATAAATTGTCACAATTTAACAAAATGCATTAAACCATAATTTTAGTAATTTTTTCCTAGTCGACAAATAAAACTGAAAAATTGCAAGATATTTGAAGTGAGCATTAGGATGATCTGATAAAAACTGTGAAAGAATTTCTGCAAACTAATTAGTTTGATTCACAGGCCAGCATTCAACCACTGAGCCACACCAGCCAGGGCTTGGCAACTAGTTAACATATTTATTACCTGTTTTGTGTGTGTGGTGAGGACATTTAAGTTCTACTCTTACAAAGTTCTACTGTACAATAGTGTCATCAGCTATAGTCAACTCTAGTCACTGGTTATACAGTAGATCCTCAGATCTTACTCATCTTATAATTAAAAGTATGGACTATTTTACCAACCACACTATTTCCCCAACCTCAGTCTCTGGCAACCACCTTTTTACCGTTTCTAGAGTTTGAGGTGGTGGTGTATTTTTTGTTTGTTTGTTTGTTTAAGATATCACAAATAAGTGTTACTTTGTAGTGTATTTGTCTTATCTCTGGCTTATTTCACCTAGTGTAATGCCCTCATGTTCCATTCATTTTGCCTGTGGTAGGATTTTCTTTTTTCTTTTCTTTGTTTCCTGGGAGAAAGTCACAGAGGTAGGAAAAGTGAGCCAGCTGGGCATGGGCTCAGGAAACAAGTTACAGAGGCAAAAAAAGGGCCCTTGAAGATTAGGAGAAAGCAAAGCACATTTAGAAAGGAGGGCATGCTCTAGAGAGTGAGAGCATAGTAGGACTTTCTTTTTTAAGGCTGAATAACATTCTATGGTCAATACATACCACATCCTTTTAATCCATTCGTCTGTTCATGGATATGTAGGTTGTTTTCCTGTGTTGGCTATAGTGATATTGCTGTAATGAACAAGGGAGTGCAGATATCTCTTAAAGATTCTGTTTTCTTTTTCTTTGGATATATACCCAGAAGAGGAATTGGTAGAGTAGAGTAGTGGTTCTCAGTTATTTGTATTTTTTTAGTTACCTGCTGGTATCATTTGGACTCATTTTCTCCTTTTGAGTTATTCACAGTTTTCTTAGTCATATGTATAAACTATTTGGCTAATGAATATACAATCATTTTTTTGGCAAATATTTCCTAATTTATTCTCCGTTTTCTAATTTTATTTACAACCATTTTAATGTATAGACAGTTTAAGGTTTTATAGTCAAATCTCTCTTTTTCTTTCAAAGACCTACCAGTGCTTTGATGCTTAGAAGATGTTTACCTAATGAAATAAGTGGCTAAAGAGCCAAACCAGAAACCTGAAAGTTTCCTTATTATGTCAAGGCTACTCATTATTTGATAAACATTATAACTATAAATTTATTATTAATGCCTAAACTAATACTATGCACTGAAGATACCACAGTGGGGAAAAAATAAACAACATCCAAGTTAATCCACTCTTCATTCCTACTTCTACCTCTTAGTTCCCATTGTGATTTCCTGTCTTTATTAATCTACTTCAGATGCCAGTGATTTTCCAAAAAGCCCAATCTGATTCTGCCATACCTGTGCTTGAAAGCCTTAAACAAGTCCAAGATAAAGTCTAAACAGTTTATCTTATTATCTCTACCCCTTTTTATTCATTCCCTAAATCCCACAAATTTTGCACATAAATTATTTCCTGTGGTGTTGGGAGTGTTTTAAATATCTTTTCTTTTTTTTTTAAATTTTATTTATTTATTTTTTAGAGGGGAAGGACAGAGGGAGAGAAACATCAATGTATGGTTGCCTTTTGTGCCTCCCATGCTGGTGGTTAGCCTGCAAGGAACCGGCCTGCAACCCAGGCATGTGCTCCGACTGGTAAATATCTTTTCTTTTTAAACATTTTTTCTTGATTTAACTAATATCATTGTCCTCTAAAATACTCTATATCTTCATTGTTTTTAAAAAATTTTTATTTTAATATATTTTATTTATTGTACTATTACAGTAGTTCTATTCCCCTGCTTCATTCCCTCCACCCTGCACACTCCCTCCCCTACCATTCCCTCCCTTTAGTTTATGACCATGTGTCTCAAGTTCTTTAGATTCTATATTTCCCCCACTATTCTTGCCATCCCCACTATCTATTTTCTACCTACTGTCTATGCTATTTTCTGTACCTTCTCACCCCTTCTCCTCCTCCCACAACCCTGCTGCTAACGCTCCATGTGTTCTTCATTTCTATGGTTCCACTTCTGATCTAGCTGTCCTCTTGGTTTGCTTTTGTTTTAGGTGTGGTTGTTAATCACTGTGAGTTTGCTGTCCTTTCCCTGTTAACATTTTTCATCTTCTTTTTCTTATATAAGTCCCTTTAACATTTCATATAATAAGGGCTTGGTGATGATGAACTCCTTGAACTTGACCTTATCTGAGAAGCACTTTATCTGACCTTCCATTCTAAATGAAAGCTTTGCTGGATAAAGCAATTTTGGCTGTAGGTCTTTGGATTTCATGACTTGGAATACTTCTTTCCAGCCCCTTCTTGCCTGTAAGGTCTCTTTTAAGAAATCAGTTGACAGTCTGATGGGTACTCCTTTGTAGGTGACTGTCCCCTTATCTCTTGCTGCTTCTAGAATTCTCTCCTTCATTTTAATCTTGGTCAATGTAATTATGATGTGCCTTGGTGTGTTCCCTCTTGGGTCCAACTTCTTTGGGACTCTCTGAGCATCCTGGATTTCCTGGAAGTCTATTTCCTTTGCCAGACTAGGGAAGTTCTCCTTTATTATCTGTTCAAATAAATTTTCCACTTGTGGCTGTTCCTCTTCCCCTTCTGGTACCCCTATAATTCATATGTTGGGACATTTAAAGATGTCCTGGAGGTTCCTAAGCTGCTCTTTATTTTTTTGTATTCTTGTTTCTTCATTCTTTTCTGGTTGGATATTTCATTCTTCCTTCTGGTCCACTCCATTGATTTGAGTCCCAGTTTCCTTTTCATTGCTATTGGTTTCCTGTGCATCTCCCTTCATTTCAATTAGTTTAGCTTTCATTTGTTCCTCTAATTTGTGACTATAATGAACCAGTTCTGTGAGCATCCCGATAACCAGTATTTTGAACTGTGCATCTGAGAGGTTCGCCATTTCTTGGTCACTTAGAGTTATTGGCTCTGGGGCTTTGAGTTCTTCTTGAGCCATATTTTGGACTGTTCCTGCCTGTTATGTATGAGGAGCGTGCCCTAGGTGTTCACCAGGGCGGGGCAACTCAGTTGCTGGGTTGTGACACTGTATGTGGGGACGGGGACAAAGGAAAGCAATGACGGTCCCCTCTGCCACCTCCCACCACCGGGGCCATGCGGTCTGACTCACTGCTCATGAAAATGCAATCACGGTCAGCCCACCGCCTTGTGCACTTATTGGGTTCGCCTACTGGGGCCTGCACGGTCAGTCTCACTGCTCACTCCTCTGCTGGTTTATCTGCGCACGAATGTGTGACCATGGTCAGCCTGACCCGTACCCTCACTGGGTCTGTGCTGTTACCCTGGCTGCCTGTGTGCCTGGATCAGGGGCTCTTTCCTACCCGACCCTGCTCCACTGCTGGCTCTGCCCCTCTTACCGTCCCGGTTGAACGGTTCATTGTTGTTGGACTTCTGTATAGTTCAATTTTCTGGTTTTTGGCTGCGTCTTTGTTTACTAAACCTTTGTTGTATTCAAACTTGGTTGTGGGAGAAGGCACAGTGTTTCCACCTACACCTCCATCTTGGCTGTAGTCCTATATTTTCATTGTTATATGACCAAATATCTTGTCACCCAGTGGCTCCAAACAAATGGAAATCTAACAATTCCTCTTCATATTCTGATTAGCTTTCACATGAAGGAAGGATGGTACATGCAAAGGAAGTAATAAGTGTATACCACATCCACATCATAATAAAATACGCACTAAACTACAGTTGTTGGGAACCGCTCTGCCTGGTTTCAGGAATTGTAACTGCCTCCTATGGCTAAGGTTGAGTGAGCAACCTCTGGAATGCCAGCCACTTAGGAGACAAAGCTTGTCTCTGGTAGCAAATGCTGCCTCAGCTTACACCCCTGCCCCCAAAGCATGGTTGGCTAGTCAGAGATGGGTAAGCCAGACATGATCACTTGGGAGGCCATCATGGAAGGACTGCTGGGGGTGGGGAAACTGTGACAAAGAGCGGGCAATGGACCCTTGGCCCCCTGCTATTCTGACATATCCTGAGTCCCCATTTCTGTCTGGGAGAAGTGCTTCCTGGCTCTAATCCACTTAAGCCTAAAAACCTATGATGGGAAAGGTGGTGCAGCCCTGTGCTGGAAAGGGCAGGTTCCCCAGGTGATCGGGCCTAAGAAAAAATACGTAAAATCCTGTGAAACCTGCTTTGTTTAGAATGCTCTCATTTAAATGATAAGGGTCCAAGCAAGAAGTTTGTTCCTCAAAGTTTTATGGCTTGTTAGCTATCTGACCCTGACTGAGAATAAGCTCTCATAGTTCTTTGAATGCTATCTATTGTTTTGTCCTTGCCTGTATTCTTGTGCAAACGAACCCAATAAAAGCCCCTTGAGGAAGGGGCTCTTGACCTTTCTCCTCTGAGAGACTGGCCACCTCTTCTCCCAAAAGAGATCATATCTTGGTAGTTTCATTTTCATCCATGGCAGACAGGGGGACTTTGCAGGAAAAGTTGCTCCCACATACAGTATCTTTTTAAATTGGATTCTACAAAAATGAGAAAATATGTGTGGTAGCAAACACACAGCAAGTCAAATAAACTAAAAGCACATTCTTAAAATGAACCTCATGGTGATAATTATTTGTGAGTGAAGTTGCAGACATTTTCCTCCTTTATCCCTTTACTCAGACTTTTGGAGGGTTGATTCATTAATAAACCAAAGGATGAAGACAAGTTTTCAGCCTCAGTAGGACTGGTTCTTTGGGTTGTAGAAACTGATTCATATTTAGTTTGCTAATAAATAGAATTGCAGTTTTTACCAAGAATAGCCAACAGCATTTGTGAAGTGAGCTTGCTAGACACTCTGTATTGTTCCCAGCATAGATCTAACAGTGGTTAAAAGTAAAACTACAACACAACCCACTCTTACCTACCCTTTACAAATAAGAGAAACAAAATACTAAAATGTGTATGGTGGTTTCTCAACTTGAGGGCCCTGGCTCACTAATGGTAAACACGAAATGCTGTGCATTTTTCTGAGTCAAAGTATCTATAGCTTTAAACAAAGTGTAGAAGGAACTTATGACCCACTAAAAATGCTAAGATCTATAGTCTGTTAACAGGAACTCTGTTACCTGTATCTACCTTGTCCCAC
The DNA here is from genome assembly GCF_014824575.4 of Sturnira hondurensis. Taxonomy (NCBI): domain Eukaryota; kingdom Metazoa; phylum Chordata; class Mammalia; order Chiroptera; family Phyllostomidae; genus Sturnira; species Sturnira hondurensis. The sequence continues at coordinate 4,068,728 of NW_028097436.1, read as the reverse complement.
CCAACCCTGCATTTACTCTTTCTGTTGTCTACATCCTTGACTTTGCTTGTTTATTTTGAATAATAAATACTGACTTTATTCTGTGGATTAGTACTTATATTTTGTGTATCTGGATTGATGTGTCTATCATAGTTTAAGCTTCTTAAGACCTAAATCTGAGTCACTGTAGTCAATTTAGTGGTCATTTTTTTTTACCAATGTTTACAAATGTCTGAAATGGGATTTTTCTAAGTCTTGAGTCCAAAATGTAGCATTTACATCACACAGTCTTGGTGCTCATGACATTGCATTATATTTACCAGCTCTTTTCCCTAGCCTGCAAGCTGGCTGCAAGCTGAGGAGGAGAGATGTCTCTGTTCATATTTCATTCCTAGATGAGGCGGCACTATGCCAGGCACATATATCAAACTACAGAACAGTATTAAAAAGTGAAAATAAGAGCTCTTTATCCAACCCCAAATACCCTGTTCTACTCTTGGCATTAATCACTGTTAGCAATTTAGTATGTATTTTTTTATACTTTTTCTCATTTATTTCCCTGCCCCTTTGATTTAGACATACTTGACACATAATATTGTATTACTTTTAGGTATGCAACATAATAAATGGACATGTGTATATAATGCAAATTTAGCACAATAAGTTTAGTCAGTGTCCATCACCAAATAATTACAACTTTTTCTTTGTGAAGATGAAACCTCAAAAGTTGTCATACATGCTGCCTGCCACATGTATGACATCAATTAAGGCTATCAATTAAGGCTAAAATCTTAAACTCTTGAGTTTGCCTATCAATGAGAACTTTAAGATTACTCCCTTAGCAACTTTAAATATGCAATACAGTATTGTTAACTATAGTCCTGAGTTCTATATTATAACCCCAAAACTTGTAACTGGAAGTTTGTACCTTTTGACCGCCTTTACCCATTTCAGTCACTTCCTCTAACCCTTGCAGCTGGCAACCACTAATCTGTTCTCTGTAGTTCGGATTTTATAGATTCTACATATAAGTGAGATTATATAGTATTTGTCTGTCTGACTTATTTCACTTAAAATAATATCCTCATGGTTCATCCATATTGTCACAAATGGCAGGATTTTCTGTTTCATGGATGAATAATATTCCATATACAATGAGTATTCAATGGATATACAAATATAAACTATAGAGAGGACTTCCGCAAAGATGGAGGCGTAGGTGGAAACATTGCCTTCTCCCACAACCAAGTTTAAAGAAAACAAAGTTTTAGTAAACAAAAACACAGCCAAAACACAGAAAATTGAACTATACAGAAGTCCGACAACAACGAACCATTCAACCGGACCAGTAAGAGGGCTGGAGCCAGCAGCGGAGAGGGATCGGGCAGGAAAGATACCCCTATCCAGGTGCACAGGCAGCCATGGGTGGATCCCAGGTGTGGGGTTGTGACGGGTGGACCCAGTGAGGGCGCAAGGCGGCAGGCTGACCAGGGTCATAGATTCCCACGCAGATAAACCAGTGAAGGAGCGTGCAGTGAGACAGACCATGCAGACCCCAGTGGCGGGAAGCAGCAGAGGGGACCGCCTAGGGTGGTCTGACCCTTCTGACCCCGCCCCCACATACAGTGTCACAACCCAGAAACTGAGTTGCCCCACCCTGGTGAACACCTAAGGCTCTGCTCCTCATACATAACAGGTGTGAACAGACCAAAACATGGCTCAAGAACTCAAAGCCCCAGAGCCAATAACTCTAAGTGACCAAGAAATAGCCAATCTCTCAGATGCACAGTTCAAAATACTGGTGATCAGGATGCCCACAGAATTGGTTGATTTTAGCCATAAATTAGAGGAACATATGAAGGCTAAACTGACTGAAATGAAGGGAAATACACAGGAAATCAATAGTGATGGAAAGGAAACTGGTACTCAAATAAAGGGAGTGGACCAGAAGGAAGAAAAAACAACCAGACAGAAAAGAAGGAAGAAACAAGAATTCAAAAAACTGTGGAGAGGCTTAGGAACCTCCAGGACATCTTTAAACGTTCCAACATCCAGATTATAGGGGTACCAGAAGGGGAAGAGGAACAGCCACAAGTGGAAAACTTATTTGAACAGATAATAAAGGAGAACTTCCTCAGTCTGGCAAAGGAAATAGATTTCCAGGAAGTCCAGGATGCTCAGAGAGTCCCAAAGAAGTTGGACCCAAGAAGGAACACACCAAGGCACATCATCATTACATTAGCCAAGACTAAAATGAAGGAGAGAATTCTAGAAGCAGCAAGAGATAAGGGGACAGTCACCTACAAAGGAGTTCCCATCAGACTGTCAACTGATTTCTTAAAAGAGACCTTAGAGGCAAGAAGGGGCTGGAAAGAAGTATTCCAAGTCATGAAATCCAAAGACCTACATCCAAGATTGCTTTATCCAGCAAAGCTTTCATTTAGAATGGAAGGATAGATAAAATGCTTCTCAGATAAGGTCAAGTTCAAGGAGTTCATCATCACCAAGCCCTTATTATATGAAATGTTAAAAGGACTTATCTAAGAAAAAGAACATGAAACATATGAACAGTGAAAGGACAGCAAACGCACAGTGATTAACAACCACACCTTAAACAAAAGCAAACTAAGAGGACAGCTAGATCAGGAGCAGAACCATAGAAATGAAGAACACATGGAGCGTTAGCAACAGGGTTGTGGGAGGAGGAGAAGGGGCGAGAAGGTACAGAAAATAGCATAGACAGTAGGTAGAAAATAGATAGTGGGGATGGCAAGAATAGTAGGGGAAATATAGAATCTAAAGAACTTGAAGGCCCTGGCTGGCGTAGCTCAGTGGATTGAGCGCGGGCCTGAGAACCAGAGGATCGTGGTTTGATTCCCAGTCAGGGCACATGCCTTGGTTGCAGGCCGGTTCCTTGCAGGCTAACTACCAGCAGGGGATGCACAAAAGGCAACCATACATTGATGTTTCTCTCCCTCTCTCCTTCCCCTCTAAAGATAAATAAATAAAATCTTTAAAAAAATTCTTTAAAAAAAAAGAACTTGAGATAAGTGGTCATAAACTAAAGGGGGAGAATGGTGGGGGAGGGAGTGTGCAGGGTGGAGGGGAATAAAGAGGGGGAAATAGAACAATTGTAATTGCATAATAAATAAAATATAATTTAAAACAATAGAATATTAGTTGACCATCAAAAGAAGTTTGAAATTATCTCACATTTTCTTCAACCATTTACCCATTGTGGGCACTTAGGTTGTTTTCATGTCTTTGCTGTTGTAAATAATGCTGCAGTAAACATGGCGGAGACAATCTTCTCTTCATGGCAGAATTAATGAACTAGATGAGATTTCAAAATATCACATGTCTCTTGACTTTTAGGAAGATTCATTTAATTATCTGTGTCCTATCAGAGAGGAATTGGGGGTAGGGGATAGCAGTCTTGTTTGACTGAACCCTTAACCCATGGGATCTGATGCTATTTACAGGTAGTATCATTATTAAGTTAAATTGAAAGACACCCAGCTGTTGCCAGAGAGTTGCCTGAAGTAGAGAAAAGTGTAGAGGAGACACACAGAAATAGTTTGTCTTTTTACTGGTCTTCTAACAGCTCTGTGGTTTTGGTACTTACACTTGGACTTTTAATTCTTTGGTAATCTGTCTAAGGATAGTGTGAAAAGAGCATCAGTATAAATGAATGCCAAAGGTCCCAACACAACATACAGAATAGTTTGTCCACACTTTTCATACACTAAATTTCCAAATATAGGGACTTATTTCTGGATTCAGAAATAGGATTTGTAAAATTGTCATATTAGGAAAGTAGGAACTGCAGCGGAATTCCATATTGGAATTCAATGGTTAAACAATTATTCAAATAAGTTGTAGCTGTGTTATAAGAAATAAAGCAGTGAGGTTTTATAAAATCCTCAAGGCGAAGACATCACCAAGACACCTACTATTACTCAGTAAATACTTAGTTATTGAAAAGAACTATGAATAAAAGTAATTGTTTAACAGAATAAAGCCAGATTTGTTCTCCTGATCTGTGGATACCTTCAAATTAAATCCAGATCCTTCTAAGGAGTATTTTTTTTTGGTTTTCAATAACCCTTTTACTCATTCCCACCCCAGTTTGTAACTGAGTAAGAACAAATTTGCATTTTAAGATTGACAGTGGTTCTTTCATTTATTGTCAGACATTTATGTACAAACTAATGTGCTGTTAGTCATTTTGTTCACTTACTGAGTCATTATGCACTTGAAAAACTGAGACATGTTCAGGGTTTATGAGATACAATAGCAAAGAAACATATAGCCAGATTTTAACTACATTGAGTAAATTGGTTATGGTGAAAAATATATAGGAATGCCATGGACACAATAATCCACAAGGCTAAAAAGGGTCCTATGAAGTCAAAATAAGGAATGATGTTTTATTCTGTCCCCCAGATTTAGTTAGTGATCCATGAAAGTTGTTCTGTGTTAGGCTGTTGGGGTCTGTGCTGGAGTATGTGATTTGGCCATTGTTCTTTCTTTTGTATTCTTTTGGAATTATCTGAAGGATTTAATTTTCAGAACTTAAAAATTTCCTAGGGATGCAAAATATACCTGTGTATAATAACTACATCACTGTTCAAGAAAATGAGTGTGAGAGTGAGCAGCACAGAGGATAGTCTAGTGAAATAATACTTTCTGTGATTATTTGTTGAACACAGGAACTAATTCTTTGAGGATTGGCAGGGTAATAAAGGAGGAGCAGATGGCATGATATCAATGAAGTAAAATAAAACTGATTTATCAATTTATGGAAAGCAAGGATCCTGGGAAGTAGGACTGGTTTAAGCAAAAGATACAAGGTTGGAGTTGAGGACAGAAATGAAAGAAACCCGAGGAAGTCCCTTAAAGCTCCTGGCTCAAGACCTTGATATAGAAAAAACAATTAATTGACTTCATTGGTGTGTTTGTGTCTGAGGGAATTCTGGAGAGTTGAGGCTAATCTCTTGTTGAGTAGGGAAAAAGCTACCCAGTCTGAAATGAAGCTGACACTGAGGTACGTGTGAATGTATGATCTGAAGGAAACCGTAAGACCCAGGCTTCTGGAGACTTGGTTCCTTTCAAGGAGAGAACTTAGGTTTGTCTTCTAAGTTCATGAATCCCAGATCTGTCTCTTTAGTAGACGTACCAGCACATCTCTAAAACAGTCCTACATCTAGTTCTGTCTTCCCCAAGGCCTACAGCTAAACAAAATGGCCCTCTAGGAGCATAAGAAAAGTTCTGTGACCTTCTGTACAGTATTAGAATACCTAAAAGCATAGGTTATTCAAGTTTAATTATGTTGTTACAAAACTATCTTAGAAATCATCTAATCTAGTCTCTTCCTAACAGATGGGAAGTTAGGTGGAAAGATTATATTACATGCATCAAATTAAAAAATTCAGCTTTATCTAGTGAACTATGATATCATATGTAATTTTGATAAAGAAGTACAATATTTCTAACATTCTTAGAAGTATTTTGTCATTGTTGATCTGATTGTGACAGTGCTTATAAAAATTAAGAATTTTTATTTTTTAAGGTAGAATTAAATTTGGACAGTTTCAAGATGATTAAAGGTAACATGGGCTATTTGGACAGCAGAGATTTGAAAAAATGTTGTCACCAACAAACAAGTATTCAAATAAAAATCACACAATTTAACATCAACTCAAGATTTTCAAACGTTTTAAGTTTTCTAGCTTACAGTGACCCCTGGTGTTATTTTGAAAATGTGCAGTACACTATTTTTAAACAAAAACCTTTGAGACTGAAAATTGTCCTGAAAGAAAGGGTTTACTGAGTAATAAGCCAGCCAGAAAAAAAGATCACATCCTGGGCCATGCAGTCTAAACCCACAGCAGATGGGCTAATGGAGAAGAAATGTGTCCGATATCCTGGCGTTGATGGGGCTCTTTTACACAGTGGTTTTGGAGAAGAAAGATCTAAGTTATTTTAAAAGAATTTACATTGCTATAGAGAAAGGGATGAGCAAAATGAAGTGGGGGAAGTCTGGGATAGATGAAGAGTCTGTACGAGGAAGTATTTGCTTCTGGATTGGTTGTGGGAAACACTACGGAAAGTTCGTGCATAAGCAGGATGCAACGGCATCTGGTGGTTGCTATTCTTTCTAGATAATTCCTGAAATGCCACCTGGAAGTTGATTCAAAATTTCAACATATATTCAGGAATGTGAGCAGTCCTTTGCTGATTTCCAGCAGCAGCTGTTAACTGATTAATTTTCCTTGTCTCTTCCTCCCACCCTTCTCTAAGTTAATTTGGACATCTGAATTTCTTTCTTGTCAATATTAAAAAAACTATCTACTGAAATAGCTACTGGCAAGGGTGGGCACAAGTAGCTCATTTCCAGTGGCCCAAGGGGTAAATAGCAAATTTCTTTACAGGAAAAAGATTCTGTCATTGAACATGCAAAAGAGCAATATTGTACTAGGTAATACCTGTACATCCTGTTTCAAAAATTTACAAAAATACCATTTGCAAACTAAATTTCTTCAATCTCAGCTATTAGAGTTCCGGCCAAGCAGGAGGTGTAAGTAGAAACCTTTCACTTCCTCGCACAACCAAAAGGAGAATAACAACCAATCTAAAAACAACAAACAACCAGAAGTGCCAGAAAATCAAACTGCATGCAACTCTGACAACCAATGAATTAAAGAAATAGTCAACCAGACCAACCAGACTGGTAGGAAAGAGACTGGGCAAATGGGTGGACAGAGAAACTGCAGCAAGGTGGAGGACCTTGTGGGTGGAGTTGGCTGAATGGGAAACTGAGACTCAGAGCTGACTGCACTAACTCGGGGTTGCCGTGGTGGGAGAAGCTCCCAGTCTCACATGAGAGTTTGTTGGAAAGTGGGGCTGGAGAGGAGCAAGTGAGCTGCACTATCCTCTCTGACCCGCCCCCACAGACAGCAACAGGATGCAGCAAAGAGGGTTGCCCCACCCTGGTGAATACCTAAGGCCATGCCCAGAGACAAAGAAATAGGGCCCAAATGAGAGAACAGAGCAAAACTCCTGAAAAAGAGCTAAGCAATGAGGAGATAGCCAGCCTATCTGATGGAGAGTCCAAAATACTGGTAATCAAGATGCTCACAGAACTGATTGAGCTTGGTCAAAAAATTAAAGAACAAATGAAGGCTACTCAAAGTAAAACAAAGCCAAATATTCAGGGAACCAACAGTGACAGGAAGAAAACCAGGACTCAAATCAACAATCTGGAACAAGAGGAAGAAATAAACATCCAACTGGAACAGAATGAAGAAACAAGAATACAAAAACATGAAGAGAGGCTTAGGAACCTCTGGGACAACTTTAAGTGTTCCAATATCCAAATTATAGATGTGCCAGAAGGAGAAGAACAACAGCAAGAAATTGAAAACTTATCTGAATAATAAAAAAACTTTCTCAATATAGTGAAGGAAATAGACTTTCAGGAACTCCAGGAAGCCCGGAGTACACGAAGAAGTTGGACCCAAAGAGGAAAACACCAAAGGACATTCATCATTAAGTTACTCAAGATTGAAGATAAAAAGAGAATCTTAAAAGGAGCAAGAGGAAAGGAGAGAGTTACCTATAAAGGAGTGCCCATAAGACTATCAGCTGATTTCTCAAAAGAAACCTCACAGACAAGAAGGAGTTGGAAAGAATAATTTTAAGTCATGAAAGGCAAGGACCTACATCCAAGATTACTCTACCCAGCAAAGCTATAATTTAGAATGGAAGGGCAGACAAAGTATTTCCCAGATAAGGTCAAGTTAAAGGAGTTCATCATCACCAAGCCCTCACTATATGAAATGTTAAAGGGACTTATCTAAGAAATTGAAGATCAAAAATATGAAGAGTAAAATGACAGCAAACCCACAACAATCAACAACTGAACCTAAAAAAAAACCCCAAAACAATGAAAACAAATACTAAGCAAACATCTAGAACAGGAATGGAATCAGAGAAATGGATATCACATGGAGAGTTTTCAGTGGGGAAGGGGAGGGGAAAAATAGGGGGATATGGTATAGGGAATAAGAAGCATAATTAGTAGGCATAAAATTATAGGGAGAGGTTAAGAATGGTATAGGAAATAGAGAAGTCAAAGAACTTAAATGTACAACCCATGAACATGAACTAAGGGTGGGGGGTGCTGGAGGGAGCGTGGGTGCAGGGCAGAAGGGGCATAAAGGGGGAAAATTGGGGAAACTAATAGCATAATCAATAAAATATACTTAAAAATTAAAAAATAAATCTCAGCTATTAAAGCATTTGGAAAAATAAAAGTAACTATAGAAATCCAAACTTAGCTGTGGCCTAATATAGTAGAAAGATTAAATATTATTTTTTAAAAATAGACTTCCATCAAGATGGAGGCATAGGTGGAAACACTGTGCCTTCTCCCACAACCAAGTTTGAATACAACAACGGCTTGGAGACCAAAGACACAGCAAAAAACAGAAAACTGAGTTATAGGGAAGTCCGACAACCACTAACCGTCAACGGGGAGGGTAAGAGGGGCGGAGCCAGCAGCGGAGCTGGGTCAGGCAGGACAGATCCCCCGACCTAGGCGCGCAGGCAGCCTGGAACCAGTTGGGGTGCGGGGCAGACTGACAGCAGTCGCACATTCTCGCACAGAGATAGACCACGCAGGCCCCAGGGGGCGAGGGCTGATGGCGGTGGCACACTCGCGTGCAGAGGGACAAAACGCTCGGCCGGGTAACAGTGGCAGCTGCAGCACCTGTGGGGGCCCTCGGCAGGAGGCGGCAGACAGGACGACATAGTTCCTCGTTGACCCTGCCCCCACATACAACGTCACAACCCAGCGACTTAGTTCCCCTGCTCTGGTGAATACCTTAGGGCTCCGATCCTGCTCCGGAACAGGCGCGAACAGCCTGAAAGAAGGCGCAAGAAGAACTCAAAGTCCCAGAGCCGATAACTCTCAGCGACCGAGAAATTGCCAGCCTCTCAGAAGCACAATTCAAAACACTGTTTATTAGGATGCTAACAGAACTGGTTGATTATAGTCACAAATTAGAGGAACATATGAAGGCTAAACTAATTAAAATGAAGGGAGATGCACAGGAAACCAATAGTGATGGAAAGGAAACTGGGACTCAAATCAATGGAATGGACCAGAAGGAAGAATGAAACATCCAACCAGAAAGGAATGAAGAAATGAGGATTCAAAAAAATGAGGAGAGGCTTAGGAACCTCCAGGACATCTTTAAACATTCCAACATCCAGATTATAGGGGTATCAGAAGGGGAAGAGGAACAGCCACAAGGGGAAAACTTATTTGAACAGATAATAAAGGAGAACTTCCTCAGTCTGGCAAAGGAAATAGACTTCCAGGAAGTCCAGGATGCTCAGAGAGTCCCAAAGAAGTTGGACCCAAGAAGGAACACACCAAGGTACATCATCATTACATTAGCCAAGACTAAAATGAAGGAGAGAATTCTAGAAGCAGCAAGAGATAAGGGGACAGTCACCTATAAAGTAGTACCCATCAGACTGTCAGCGGATTTCTCAAAACAGACCTTACAGGCAAGAAGGGGATGGAAAGAAGTATTTGAAGTCATGAAATCCAAAGACCTACATCCAAGATTGCTTTATCCAGCAAAGCTTTCATTTAGAATGGAAGGAAGATAAAGTGCTTCTCAGACAAGGTCAAATTCAAGGAGTTCATCATCACCAAGCCCTTATTAGAAAAAGAAGATGAAAAATATGAACAGTGAAAGGGCAAACTCACAGTTATTAACAACCACACCTAAAACAAAAGCAAACCAAGAGGACAGCTAGCTCAGGAGTGGAACCATAGAAATGAAGAACACATGGAGCGTTAGCAACAGGGGGGTGGGAGGAGGAGAAGGGGGGAGAAGGCACAGAAAATAGCATAGATGGTAGGTAGAAAATAGATAAGGGGGAAGGCAAGAATAGTAGGGGAAATATAGAATCTAAAGAACTTGAGACATGTGGTTATAAACTAAGGGGGGGAGAATGGTGGGGGAGGGAGTGTGCGGGTGGAGGGGAATGAAGGGGGAAATAGAACAACTGTAATTGTATAATCAATAAAATATATTAAAAAATGAAACAACAGGTGTTTTTAAAGTGTCCTTTTAAAAACATTTTTAAAAGATTTTATTTATTTTTAGAGAGAATGGAGGGAGGGAATGAAACATCAATGTGTGATTACCTCTTGCATGGCCCCCCCCCCCCCAACTGTGGGCACAATTCCCCTCCCCACTGGAATTGACTGGAAATTGAACCAGTGACCCTGGTTTGCAGGCCGGCATTCAATCCACTGAGCTACACCAGCCAGGGCTAAAGTATCTTAAAATCCTTAATTACATAAAACATATGTTCCCCTAAAAATGACAAGTTTAAGCCCTGACCAGTAAGTATGGGCTAGTTGTTTGGGCATCATTCCATAAACAGAAAGTTCGCTGTTTGATTCCTGGTCAGGGCACATGCCTGGGTTTTGGGTTTGGTCCCCCAGTGGGACCTGTGTGAGGGGCAACTGTTTGATGTATCTCACACCAATGTTTCTCTCCCTCTCTTTCTCCCTCCTTTACTCTCTCTCTAAAAATAAGTAAATAAAATCTTTTAAAAATGACAAGTTTAAGAAATCAGTTGTCTGTGTAGTTTTCACCTCAAATCCTTTATGGAACATGGTGGAGTAAAAAAAAAGCAATATTAAATGAGAAAAAATAGAAAGTGGAAAGGACAGAACGAGGACAGAGAGACACAAATGGAGGAGGAGGAGTAGCAAGAGGCAAAGGAGAAGAAGAAAAAGAAAAAGAAGGCAAAGATAGGAAGGAAAGATAGAGAAGATGTATGTTGGTGGATTTTTGCCTCCTGAAATTTTGAGCCATGATCACCACCGAAGCCACTGGGCCTAGTACAATGCTTGATGTATATTATGTTGAACAGGTGGAAGGTGTTAAAAAATATTCTATGACACTTGTTAAAGATGGGTCAAGTAACACTTATGCAGGGTAGCCTGTGTTAGGGATAGGGACTACTACAACTGGGTTTTACAAAAGGGGGAATTTAGCTCAACTGTACATATCACAAGGAAAAGTAAGAATTTATGGCCAAGTAGGTTAGGGGGTGCCAGTGGATGGAAAATTAGTAAGAGGAAACATATGGGGTAAGGGGGTTTTCTAGACTTCTGCTGAAGCAGTTCACGGAAAGGGGATGCTAGAATATATGGAAGCCATTTAGATGTTGAAAGTCATTGGATATCATGGATGTGGGTAGGATTCTGTCTAAACTCACTTCATAGGATTCTTGTTAAAATTAGAAAGTGCAGAGATAAACAGAAAAGCCCAAAAGGAAACAGGAGGTAAAGAAAACAAAGTGAAACAAGAATTGGGGACTACAAAAACTGTTATATAATTTTCATAAAACCTAGGCCTGTGAAAAATACTCTATCAGAAGTGACAGTTGTTTTCCGATCTTTTTTTAAAAAAATTATTGTTGTTCAATTACAGGTGTCTGCATTTTCCCCCCACCCCAGCCAAACCCATCTCTCTCCCTTACTTCCACCTCCATCCTTGGTTTTGTCCATGTGACCTTTATAGTAGTCCCTTAAAACCCTTCTCCCCACTGTCCCCTCCTGCCTCCCCTCTGGTCATCGTTAGATTGTTCTTAATTTCAATGTCTCTGGTTCTGTTTTCAGATCTTTGTAAGTGTTATTTCACAATATTCTGGCAAAAGAAGGTGCTGTAGTTCCCTTATCCACAGCTTTGCTTTGTGATTTGTTACCCTTGTTCAATTGCAGTCCAAAAAAGGTTAAATAGGAAATGTCAGAAATAAACAATTTACAAGTTTTAAATTGGGTGCCATTCTGAGGAGCGTGATGAAATCTCACATTATTCAGCTCCACCCTACCCAGGATGTCAATCATCCCTTTGTCCAGATTTTTGAAGCTGTTACATGCTCCCCACCCACTAGTCACTTAATCACCTTTATTACCAAATCAACTGTCTTGGTATCACAAGTCCCTTATGTACAAGTACTTACTAATGGCCCCAGAGCACAAGATTAGTGATGCTAGCAATTAGGATATGCCAAAGAGAATCCCAAAAGTGCTTTAAGTGAAAAGGTGATAATTTTCTACTTAAACAAAATGCTGAGGTTGCTAAGAGCTATGGTCAGAGCAAGTCTTCTATCTGTGAAATTGTAAAGGAGGAAAAAGAAGTTCATGTGTTTTGCTGTGGCATCCCAAACTGCAAGAGTTATGGCCACAGTGCAATATAAATGCTTAGGTAAGATGGAAAAGGCATTAAATGTGTGGTAACTATTGGGTAGTATTCAATAATATAAATTAACTATATCACAATTTACTCATCCACATACCCACTGATAAACAATTGTTTTCCCAACTTTATCCTGTCAGTGTGTGGTACACGATGTGTGTTGAAAGAACACATGAACTAATGAATCAATGAGTAATAAGAAACTGATTGCAAAGCATGCTAGACATGACATGAATTCTGAGGGACTGTTTATCTCCCCACTATAAACTGCAGTGTCCAAGGGAAGGCATACACAGATTTATTGAATACCCAGGGAAATCCCACCCTCATCCACTGCCATCATTCCAAAACCTTAGAGATAAATGGGAAGGGTGAGAGAATAGCCTTTTATTGCTTTTAAACTCTGTGTACTTCTTCAATTTTCACAATTTTAATAGCCTCGATCATCAAAGAAACAGTATACATCAAGTATACGTCTACTTTCAAATGTAAACTGTACCACATTAGTTACCTTTTGAATGTCAGGGACACACACAGCTGGCTAAGGGCCACCACACCCTGTCTATATTTACCGAATAAAGAATGTTGCTAGGTTGCCATGTTAAAAGGGCAGACTAATTATCTGAAGTTCAAGTTTATATATTCTGATTCCCCAGTTGGTTTCCCTATCATAACAAGGGGCAGTTTCCACTGTGGCAAAGGACAGTATTTAATAATAGGGTATGACGTATTTTGTGGCTGGAGCAAAGGAACACTAAATGTGGTTACTTTTTTTGAGGCCATGCTTAGAAATTTCATGCTTAGAAAAATGCCACATATACTTCCTCCTGGTATTTGGCTTTCTACTTGGTATATAGAATTCACTCTAAAAGTTTACAACCGCAGATATGAGAGAACATTTTATGAACATTTTATATTTTAAAAGATGCCAGTCTTGCTTCTTTCCTGTCCAATGTTTTAGACTAGGGCTTATCTTAATAATTCTACCTTATTATGTCATTCAAATTAAAATTATGCACCAATGCTTTGCTGGTAGAGCCATTTCTAGACAATTTGTCTTACACTTCACATTTACTAAGCTATGAATTTAATACATTATTCATTCAACAAGGGTTAAATACACAGCAGAAGACTAAGCATCTACTAGAGATGCAAGTATGTATTTATGTCTAAAAAACATTCCTTTTAAAATGTATGTATATACTAATAGTTCCATAATTTGGAACAGTGGTCTTACCACAAAGTATACTAATGTCCTGGAAAGGAATTCTTATTAAATTGAGATTTAACAAATGTGCAAAATTTAAAAGTTACTAATTATATTCCAATAGTCAAGATATGGAAACAACCAAAGTGTTTATCTATGGGTGAATAAAGAAAATGTGCTTTATATACACAATGAAACGTTATTCAGCCATATAATAGAATAAAATTTTGCCACATAAGGAATTTTGTTAACTGAAATCACAAAAAATACTAAATACTGTGTGATCTCACTTACATGTGAAATCTACAAAACCAAACCAAAACACAGAACCAAGCTCAACAGGGAACGGACTGGTGGTTTCCAGAGGTGGGGGTGGGTAGTGGGAGAAATGAGTGAAGGGGGTCAAAGGATACAAATGTTCCCAGTTACAAGTAAGTTCACTGGGATGTAACATACATTGTGGTGACCATATATAATAAAACTGTTGTGCAATTGAAAGCTGCTAAAGGAGATCTTAAAAAATTTTTTTGTATCTAAATGTTAATTAGACCTATTATGATCATGTTGCAATGTTTACAAATATAGGATCATTATGCTGCACCTAAAACTAATGTTTATGTACAATATACTTCTTTTTTAAAAAGGTACTAATTATATTATACAAACAGTATGCCATTATATTGTTTGGCTTTGAGAGAGCAATAATTAGCCCAAGACAGATAACAAAAATCTCCCAATACAAATTATTTATGTTATTTAGAATTTTATGTAGAATTTGAGGAAAAATACTCAATTAATTAAACCTGAGCTTCAGTTTCTTCATGTGTGAAATGGCAGTTTGTTACATTACAATGGATTAAATAAGATATGCAAAGCACCTGGCATGATGCCTCACAGACAGTAGTTCAATTCTGTTAGCTTCCTTTTCTGAAACATTGGCATACCTAGTACATTTGATAGCTTATACAGATAATTTTTACAGTTCTTCCTCTAAGTGATAAAATTACTTTTACTAATATTCATGAAATAAAATTTAAAATAATATGGGACTGATGCAATTGTAGACATTAAAATACTTTATTGGCATTCAAATATGTAAAATAAGTTTAAGTAAAATAATTTTAGTACAAAAAGGGAAAAAGATTTACATTTTTTCATTATGATTTTTTGAGGGAAAAAATGACAAAATCCTTTAAGATTCATAGAGTAATTTCTTGATAGAATGACTGAACTAAAATTATTCAATTTCTGTTTAGGCATCTTTATAATCATGGTACTGTCATTGTGTATTTTCACTATACTGCTTAAAGGCAGGATTTATATAGTACCACAGAAGGTGGACACACACACATTGACTTCAAAGAATATAATGTTTATTAGAAGATAAGTAATAAAATATCTATTTTTACATCGAGGGTTATATATGTTATTAAAAACTAACAGAAACCACAGCATTTATTTAGAATTACATCAGTGGTTCTGTCTTGTTGATTTTGCCTCTCAGGACATTTCCCAGTATCTGGAGGCACTTTTGGTTCCTGTAACTGGGAGGGAAGAGAGTATTACTAAAATCAAGGGGTAAAGGCCAGGGGTACATTTATGCACCCTAAAATGCACAAAACAGCCTCCCACAACAAAGAATTACCTGAACCCAAATTACAACAAATTGAGAAACCTTGACGGAAAAACTTAAGACTAAAAAATTATTTTATTCGTGGGGAGGATATTTTTCTTTGGTATTGTTAAACACTGAAGGCACATGATAGTTAAAGCAGGCTACCTTTTATTGTTTGGTAAACAGTAACATAGATAATTTACTATCTAATTGCCTACATCCAGGGCTAATCATTAGAAATCCACTAATTTCTCCTTCTAAAGGACTGCCACTTCAAGTGAAGATTAAATCTCATTTCTAAAGACCTTTAAACCACTTATATAGTGGTTTAATGAACCAGAACTTAGTGATTTATGTGGTTATTCTTTCTGTTTATTCACTAATCTTGTTTTTAAAATATAATTTAAAATGTTTTAAGTTTTATTGAAATATATAATTGATACCCAAATTCACCCTTTTGAAGTGAACTATTCAGTGCTTTTTAGGATATTCATAAGGTTGTATAATCATCACCATTACCTAATTTCAGAATATTTTCATGATACTCAAATGAAACCTCCTCCCTTGTACCATCATTCTTCCTTTTCTCCAGACCCTGACAACCACCAATCCACTTTCTTTCTAGGAATTTATCCATTCTGGACATTTAATATAAGCAGAATCCTAAAAGTATGTGGCTTTTCCCGGCTAGCTTTTTTCACTTACTACATTTACATGGTTCATCTATGTTGTACCACCTATCTGTACTTCATTTTCATTGCCAGACAATATTCCATTGTATAGATAGGCTACATTTGGCTTATTCACTCATCAGTTGATACTTGGGTCTCTTCTGTTATTATTACTAAAAGTGCTGTTAAGAAGATTTATGTCTACAGTTTTTGTGTGAATATAGGTTTTTAATTTTGGGGGAGTGGAATTCTCTTGGCATAGAATCTAGGAATGGAATTGCTGGGCCATTTAGAAATTCTCTTTACTATGCAAGGAATAGAAATTCTTGCATCACACAATATTCTATTATATGACCATGCCTCAATGATTATCCACTGACTACCTGATGCACATTAGGATTGTTTCCACTTTAGCTGTTACAAATAATGCAGCATGAACACCTGTGTACAAGTTTTTGTAGAGACATGTTATTTCTCTAGGAGTGTAATAGCCGGGCTGTGATAACTGATGAACCTTTTGAGGAAATGCCAATCTGCTTTCCAAGGTGGCTGCACCATTTTACAACCTCACCATCAATATATTAAGAGTTCCAACTACTCCATATCTTTGTTACTGTGTCTTAAAATTAATAGAAACCAGAGAGAGCTATTAAGACAGCTAAATAGATTCATGTAAGGCACACTTGTGGCATCTAAGACACACTCACAAATGTTTTATGGGCTTCAGTTAGGTTATCCCTTTTAAAAATAAACCTATCACAATCTTCACCATTGAGGGCTATAGTTTGAATCTCCAGGTTTGGGAATTAAATCATTAAATCTACTGTCTTTCAAGCCATTAGAGGGTGGTGAAATCAACTTAGTGGGTTGGGAAATCTACTGGCATTGGAAAACATAGAATAGAAAACATCAGAGTACATCACAGGCAATAAGTACTTTTTTGTGAAATTGTTTTGTTGATACAGAGGCCCATACCAGGTCAGTGTTAAAATGTATTTCTTAATGTGGGTCACAGTCAAAGAAGCTCCTGAAGTCCAGTTGCCACTTGATGTTTGAATCCAATACATCTCTACATCTGTAGGACCATCAGCTTCTGCTTTAAGACATTCCAGCTTTACTTTCATACATTTAACTGAGAAGGGTTTCATCAAAATAATTAAAAACAACTTAAAAAATGTTTTGTATCAATCCATTAGTTTAAATCTGTTGAGAAGCATACTAGAAGTATTTTTTTTGTATATGTTGCAGCATCAGAAATGGCATTACTCACAAGCTCATCACTGGCTTTGAAGGTAGTCATAAGTCAACTATCATTATCATTAGTAACATGTGTGAGTACCAACACACTAACTGAGTACCTTTAAATTCTGTAAATACTGCTGAAAACATTAACTTATAATCATAGTGGCAGAAGCCTTAATGTGTATGACCATATTTTTACACATCAAATTAGCTATTTGATCTTAAAAAAAACAAAGTCCAACACTTTAAAAAAAGGGTTAACTTTAAAAATTTAAAATTGTGACTCATACTTTGAAAAGGCAAATTATGTCAACTGTGATTGCCGGCTGTCTAAACATAATCTAAAAGAAAATTAGGATAATGATATTAGGTTGTTTGAGAGATATCTAACATATACATGCAGCATAAAATCCCAGTCNATGTGTATGACCATATTTTACACATCAAATTAGCTATTTGATCTTAAAAAAACAAAGTCCAGCACTTTAAAAAAAGGGTTAACTTTAAAAATTTAAAATTGTGACTCATACTTTGAAAAGGCAAATTATGTCAACTGTGATTGCCGGCTGTCTAAACATAATCTAAAAGAAAATTAGGATAATGATATTAGGTTGTTTGAGAGATATCTAACATATACATGCAGCATAAAATCCCAGTCAGACAGTTAAGAAAAATATTATGTACACCATAATCTTTCCAATATCTTGATGTATAGTTGACCCTACAATTCTTAGTTTCTCTTCTATAAATTCAACCAATCACAGATTGCAACTATTATATTTTAAGAATGTTAGGTTGTTGCTGATGTGTCCTATGTAGTTAGGCCTACAATTGTTGGGTCTGTACTGAATATGTGCTTTTTCTTCGTCACTTATTCCCTAAATAACATAGTATAACAAACTCTTTACATAGGATTTACACTGTGTTAGGTATCATAAGTAATCTAGAGATGGCTTAAAGGATGTATGGATGTGCACAGGTTATATGCAAATATGCCATTTTATATAAGGGAGTTCAGCATAGCAGATACTGGTGTTTGCAGAGGGGGACAGGGTGTCCTGGAACCAATTACCTCAAAGATACCAAAAGAAGACTATCATATAAACTTGTTATAATGACTTTTTAGTGGTCCCTGTGCGAGTTTTTGAGATATTTGAGGGCAGTAATCTCCCACAGTAACTTACCTAGTAGGCTCTCAATATTTGCAGAATTTATTATAATCAACAAATAGTTTATTAATTGCTAACTCTGTGACAAGCTCTCTATAAAGTTCTAAGAACTTAAAAATGGATAATTTCTAGTTCCTAATCTAATGGGTTTCACAGACTTAAGAGGGGAGACAAAAATTCATAGTAGTGTAGCATGGAGCAGAGGTAGTAGAAGGGTGAGTGATCACTATATTCTCTAGCAGTTGGAAGTTGGCTGGTGTGCAAGATCAGTTTTAAGGGATGACTTTGAAAGGCGAACTCGAGGGGAAACACACATTAATGGATGAGGAAACTCATATAAGGCACATGTAAAGGGGAAAAGTGCTAAAAGATACAGGGGGTTGGCAAAAGTAGGCTTACAGTTGTTTGTATAGGAAATAGTAACTAATGTATACTACAAGAGTAAACTTGTTTGCATACTCACAACTGTAAATCTACTTTTGCCCACCCCTGTATAGTATAGTTAGTTGCAGAGATGGATTGGTACCAAGTAAGGAGATTCATATATTTATTAATACATTTAAATTGTATCTAATATAGAAAATAAGAGCAGGGAAGGTTGCCAGGCAGGGAAGAGACATGATCAGACTGGTTTTGGATGGAATAATAGAGACTAATTGGGAGGTGAGTTGTGGTGTATACACCACCTACACAGATAGTGGGAAAACAGTTCCTACGTTTAAAAAGGACTTACATTTCAGGTTAGATGGATACTTCAAGATATAAGAATCTAGAAGAACCATAGATATGTTATGGAAGCATTCCCTGAGAAAGTGACACTGATGTTGAGGCCTGAAGAAAAAAGATTTTAATGACTGAAATGAATTTAAAGTAAATGCTTAGTGCGTTTAGCAGTAAACTCTGTATAATCCCTATATATGCCTCTGAAAGAAAACTGCTTTCTTCTGCCCACACTATAAATCTATCAAAAAACCTAAATGTTCATTACAAAACAAAGTGATGAAGATAAGATTAGGTCCCAGTTGTCTATTCTCCTAAAGCACTTTATATCTGCATCATTTACATGTATTATAATTACTTGAGAATTTGGAAGAGGACTAAAGGAAAAGAATACCAAGAGACACTAAAAAGGGGGGAGGTAAAAAGATTAAATAATTAAAAATGGCAAATGCTTTACAATGTTCAAAAGTCTCAGCACTTTCCAGTTAACACAATAACTTGGAGGTCTCTAATGATGTGTAATTTTAGTGAGAAAAGCACAGTAAGTGAAAATGAGACTGTGCATTGAGGACTTCCTACCAAGAATCTTGGCTGAGAAGTAATGCTGCAGGAGACTTTCTTATTTATTCTTATTTTCAATATCCTTGTTTGAAGGAAAACATCACTTGTTGGCACATTATGGACACATGTGGTTTTAGTAACTTGTATTGGTACTTCCTCTAGCTTCCTGAATATACATTAAAAGTGTTCATATGTTTTCACTTATCACTGGGAAAGAACTTGAGATGCATATAAACTCTGAACATTTATACTTTGGAGAAGGTGTGAATTTGTAAGGTATGAACCAATCACTTCTGATCGTTTCTTCCAGCCTCTAAGAGAGAAGATGAGGAATAAATTTTTTCCCTGAAGAAAGAACCAAGAGATATAGGTTACATTAAAAACATTTTATTATATAATAATACATTATCACTGGCATATCCCAGAGATGCTTCTACATCCCAAGTTGTATGTGTAATGATGAGTGTCACTGACAACTAAGAGGACAGTCAAGCATTATCATTATTATTATATTTTTAATGGGGGAAGCCATCATTTTCTCCTAAGGAGAAGGGAAGGAGAGAAACATTGATTGGCTGCCTTCCATAGTCAGCCCAACAGATGGAACTCACAACCTAGGTATGAATCTAGGATTCAAACCCACGACGTTTTGGTTTTGTGGGTGACACCCAACTAATCTAGCCACACTGGCCAGGGTGCACCAACATATCTTCTATAGGCCTAATATCGTTGTATTATGCTTACCAATTTTCTGGTCAAATCTTTTCTCATCACGTTATTTTTTGTGTGCTGATTACTATGCTATGTCCAACAAAATCAGTTCATACTTTTCCCCCAAGGCATAATAACATTTTAGTCTCTTAATCTTCACTTCTTTGCTGTATCTTGTTGGAGTGGTGTAATAAAATTGCAGCTTAAAAATACTAAGGTAAAATGACTTTCCAAAGACAAGATCTCTCTGGGATACATAGGAGCGTAAAATTAAAAACAAAGTGGTAAAAACAATGAGCCCTTCTTACACATAACTTTCAGATATCAGGTCAGTGTGATGAAAATTGAAAACCCTTAATGCTTACCAGTTAGTTCAATGTTTTTCTGTTTTACATCATTTTCCATCATGACATGAAGAATTGCACAATTTACTTTCTAGTACTATTTGTTCTGTGTGGTGCACTTGAAAAGGATGATAACACCCAATTTCATAAAACACAACTCAAAAGCCCTCTGATAACTTAGCGGTCACAACTCAAAGCTTTCCTCATACCAGATATTCCCTGGATATAACAAAAATTTAAAACACTATATAACTTTTATACGTGTAACTTCTGCTCCTCAAATTTTAATACTTAAGCCTGTGGCTTCAAGTCATTGCCTGCGAGTGCCTATCTTCTCAAAATTAGGATTCCCTTGAAACTGTTTCCCATCTATTACAGTACTCTATGCTATCTCACTAGAGAACTCAGTATTCATAAAGCTGAGAACTGTGGTCCTGTAGTCGCGCTTTCATCTTCATTCCAACTGACCAGGCCTTAAATCTCTTTTCTCTTGGATGTTTTCTTTGCCTTACCTGTTCTGAGAAAAACTGTGCCGCCACATATAACTCCCAGACACCTGTCAGCGCTTGCAGTCCCGGCGGTCTTGGTGGGAGAGGATAGTGGCGGCGACAGCCCTCCTGGTGCCTCATCCTCTTAACACATCTTGGCCCGGTGTGCGAGATACCCCCAGGTCCCGAGGCGAGTACCTCCACCCTCAGCTGGCTCCGCATCTCCGCCACAGGCTGCGAGAGACTAGCTCTTTCACCTGGAGCCAATCTAAAATTCCGCAGGGTCGACCTGGCTCAGGCCAACTTCCTGTAGCAAAGAAGGTCAAGCTTATCTTGTGGTAGTAAGTGCCGAGACCGCGAACAGCACCGAAGCATATCGTCCCAGCGCGGTCTCCGAGGGTCGAGAGTACACCTGCAAGGACTACGCCGGAAGATAGCAACTAGAGACTGGATCATCCCGGTTCCCGGCAGGCCAGCCACTTCCGGACCTGCGCGTCACCTCCCTGCGAACTCCGGGACTGCCCCTCCTCCCCGCCTCTTCCCCCCTCCCCCGCCCCCCGCCTGCCGATTCCCGGCGTGCTTCGCGGAGGAAGGGACGGAGTCGACAATAACAAACCTTGCCGCGGCCGTGTCCGCGGCCCTGCCGAGCCTTCGGCGCTGCTTCAGGGTTCTCTCGTCGCCTCGGCCCCTCGGCTCTGACCGGCCGCGGCCCCCTGTCCCCCGGCCCCTGACCCAGAGCCGAGGGGCCTGACCGCGTCCTTTCTCCGCCCGGACCACTCCCTCCCGTCCGGAGTTCGGGGCCGCGGTTGGCACCCGGACACCGGTGATTGTGTCAGTGGCGGTGCCGGATGGAAGGTTGGTAGCCGCTGCCTCGTCCTCGGCGGCGGCGGAAGATGGTGCCAGGGGCTGCCGGCTCTACTGTTGCCGCCGGCGGGGAAGGAGGTGCTGCCAGGTAGGTGCCGTCGCCGCCCGTGTCCTCTTCCCTCCTCTGGCTCTGGGACTGCTCAACGAGCCCCAGCACAGTGGGCCCAGGGCACTGGGGTCCCTACCGTACCGGAGCGCCGCCCTCGCGCAGGTGAGTGAACCCGCGGGCCCAGCGCATCCGGTCCCTGCAGGTTTTGCTTTGCGGTCGCCTCCCTAACACTACAGCCCCTGTGGAGACACCTGGCTCCTATCAAAGCCCCACTGGGCTGCAGGAGGTGTGAGATGGACTCAGCCCGGTCCAGGCCTGCCTGCGGCTTCCTGGGAAGGAGCTCCCAGGATGCCTGCCCGTACGCGCCCCCGGCCGACTTGCGGGAGTGGCCGAACGGGAGAGACGCCTGAACTACCAAGACGCGTCCTCACTCGTCACCACTGTCGGGCTCAGCCTTAATGGTGTCTTTGACTTGAGAAATCGGAGAATGGAATTGGGCCGAGGCCGAACGAAGCGTTTAGTGGAGAAACGGAGAGACGTCTTTGTCCCGACCCTGGAGTGCGAGGATAGGTATAAAGTTACTCCTAGGAATGACTCAGCCTCCGCCCGCCCCAGTGATAGATTTAGGATTGAGTGTGTATTCGGATTTCATAACTTCCTCGGTAGAAACAGGAGAAATGGCAACTTCTCAAAACATTTTTACAGTTTCTGACATTGCCTGGTGGATGTGCTATGTTTATTGTTTATAGTTTCATAATCTCATTTTTTTCCGTCATGACTCTTTAAAGTGCGGTCATACCACAAAGTAATGTGGGCCTGAGTGCCAAGGAACACTAATGTGCTTACTGTTGATAACGAGTCACGTTACTACAAGACATTCAACTACATAGGAATGTTCGCCTTAAGTCTGCTATATATAGAACGGTGATTTGGCCCATATGAAAATGTACCTGTGTCGTTAACCACTTTATTATTGGTAACCAGTTTTGTTGTGTGTTGATGGTGCTCGTATAGTTTATCCAAAGGTTTGGAAGGTTAGCAATTTAGGAGGAGACTTTTTAATTGAAGACAAATCGGGTTTAATAGAGAATATCGGTATTATATTTTGATATTTGATACAAAAAATCCTTCCAATTTTGAGATTACTGTGAGAAGCAGGACAGTTGTGGAAGGTGATTGGTGTGATTTGGGGGAGGAGTTTATAAGTAGACCATTGCTAAGGGTGTGAAGATATTTGGCTTTTTAAAAATAATTTTATTTAATCTATTTTGAATCTTTTATGTTAAAGTTACTATTACTCATTGGCCTAGTTCTTTTATGTTGTTGCTGGATGATAGGGAAGACAATGAAGTGTACTGCTCTTTGAGAAAATTTTTCTATCCCTTGCTAACAGTTAAAACGCCTGGCAGATTGATTTTTAGTAAACCAATTCATAAAGTCCAAAGGACAGAGGACACAAGACCTTTGTTCTTGAAAAACCACACTTTTGAACCTGAATTGTTATGTAAGTTTGAGAAGAGCTTTTATTTGGCTTTTAATTTTGAGAATCTCATGCATTTAGCAAGGGTTTGAGCACCAGCTGTACGCTTTATATTGCAAATGTGTGTAATCTTTGAGTATTTTCCAAGCAAGGGTTGGCTAGTAAAATTTTCTCAATTGGGTAATTCTATTCTTTAGTCCCAGTTAAGCTTTTCTTGTGTACTACAGAAAATACTGGTTCAAAAGACTCAAGTCAAAATCTAGCAGTTCCTTTCCATACACATTCATTCCTAGAATTGTTTATGTATCACAGACCATTGAACCAGTTACTGTGAGGAATGTAAGAACATGTGAAAGTATTCTTGCCTTACAAAAGAAAGAAAATTGGATTCCTCTATAGAAATAGTTACAATTGAGCATTATTGGAAATTTGAAGGAAATATACTGAAGAGATTTGAGCTTTTACAGAATGTATGAGGATATTTCTAGAAGAAGAAAATGCATGATAGAACATGAATAAGTCACTGCACTTTTTAAAAAAAACATCTGGCTATCAACAAGTTTTGACAGGGATTTACCATGTACCTATTATGTGCCAGGCATTGCTCTAGAAATATGGGGCAATGAACAAACCAAGCCAAATCCCTGTGCTCATTCATTCAAGAGAAATATGGGATAGCAGGCATAGGCTAGGGAGGAAAAAAAGCAGAAAAAGGAGGGGATGAGCTATCAGGACTAGGGGGTTGAAATTTTAGGATCTAAAGTTTAGACAGTGGCTGGGGAAGGCCTCGCTGGTATTTTTTGAGTAAAGACCCAAGAGAAGTAAGGAAGCTAGATGTGTGACTGACCATCTGGGGGAAGAATATTCTTGGCAGGAGGTATAGTAAATGCAAAGGCTTTGAGATACTTGGCATACACATAGAAAAGTGAAAAGGTTGCTGAGGGTGACCAGGTTACAAAGGAGGGAGATAGTAATAAGGGAATGTGGTGGTAGTGGGGGAGGTGTACAAATATTTACGTTTTTGGGTCATATCAAGCAAACTAATCTACTGTAACTCTGCATGGGCAAAGGTACAGAGATTTATTTCATTAAATCCATCAAGACTGGAAAGCAACTTATAGCTAGATTCATTTTTTTAAATGAAATGTTAATTAAGCCCCTGCAACAGACAGTTTTAGCTCTCACAAAATGAACAATGAACAAGAAGCAGAACTCACATACAAACTTTGTGTATAGGTTGTAGGAAGTTTTATAGAAGATAAATTACAAATGTGGAGTGCTTTGAGAAGCTAGGATAGATAATATTGTAGAAGCAGATTATGAAATGTAGGTTGATGATTTTGTACTTATTGTCACAGATAAAAGTAGCAAGTTTTAATGATCACATTTCTCTGATTCTTTCTCTTTTTTTAAAAAATATTTTATTTATTTATCTTTAGAGGGGAAGGAAAGGAGAGAGGAAGAGAAACATCAATGTATGGTTGCCTCTCCTGCATCCCCTGCTGAGGACTGGCCTCTGCCAGGTACTGGCCTGCAACCCAGGCATGTGCCCTGACTGGGAATCGAACCGCGATCGTCTGGTTCGCAGGCCCCTGCTCAATCCACTGAGCTACGCCAGCCAGGGCTACATTTCTCTGATTCTTTCATTGTGGATCTCATAAATCTAATTTGCCTGGACCTCTGTAGTCCAGGTCCTGGAGAGGGTGGCTTTTCTTCCACCTTTTAGTAAAGTTGAGGTTCTTTTAAGTAACATTTACAAGTACAGTACTCGACTGCCTTGTAAGCACCCTTTGTTTCATTGGTTAGTTTCTGTTTTCATAGTTTTTTTAGACAGTGCCTTGACTGAGGCTTATATCATGATTTTGCTCTTTGGAACTCTTATGAGTTTGTAGATATATTCCACGTATCATAATTGGTCAGTAATTATCCAAAATAACTGTTGAGATATTAGTTAAATCACTACCACATTGCTAATGTTTCCAGTTTGCTGAGTGCATATAGTCTTGGCTTAATGGAATGAAGCTAATTCACCATTTGCTGTGTGGGTAATTTTGGTTTCAGTTTTTCTTAACTTTTAGTATATATTGTAAAATGAAGCATAGGACAAGAGAATTTTTACTATAGATATAGTTATATGAGAATTAAGAATTTAAAAAAATTGACATTTAAAGGAAGTGTCACAACTTGATATTACTATCCCTTAACAATTACACCATGCCACAGCTCTGGGTGTCATACCCCAGTTGATGAAAGTAATGTAGGAAAAATGGCTGTGTCATCCTTACTTGATAATAGTTTGGAGGTAGGATAGTTATTTTGTAGTAGACTTGGCTTAAATTCATTTTAATGGTTCTTTGGAGTCTGTTAAGCAGAAGCTATCAAATGATACGACATGAAAAAATATCAATGCAGTAATACTTATAAAGAGAATTTAGTTTTTATGAATGAGACTAATTCAGAATGACAAAGTCTTAATGATGTATGGGACTTTTTTTAGACCATTTATTTACTAATATTTCCAAGTTTAAATGTTTGTCAAGCATTTTACATAATTTTACTTGGATGAGTAAAATTCAGATGAGAAGAAATGGGTAGGACTTTGTAAAGTGAGAGTATAGGTTTTGTGTAGGGGAATAGTTGGAGATACTTTCAGAAAGACGAACTGGGGTTAATTATGAAGTCCTTGAATGTAGGAGTTAAAGTTATAATTGCCACCATTTTTAAAGCTTTTATTATATCCCTTGCATTGTGAATGAGTCTGAAATATATCATTTCTATCCCGCTCATCCACACTGTAAAAGGCAATATTTCACTTTATAGTTGGTGAATTGCTGTGTAAAAGTTATCTGAGCCTCAGTGGGAGGGATGAGATTCAAATACATGTAAATCTTGCCTCAGAGTCTGACATTGTAATGTTAATCAGTTTAATGCCAGAGTTGTCAAATTTATATGCTTAAAGGGGCAAGCAGATAATGAAATAAGGAAAATCATCTGGGTGCTGAACTGAGGTCATGAGAGGCGACTGCAGAGAAACAAACAACAGAGCACGGTGGACCATTGGTCTCACTGTGGCCTTCTGTGGGCAACAGTAAGGATCTAGGGAAAATACTTGAGGGGCAGTCTTACTCCCATGGTTGTAACTGGTATGGGTTCACGAAAAGTTGGAGCAGGACAGAGACTTAAAGACAGTGAGAAACATTTTCAGGCTTTAAAATAAGGGTTATGTCATTTGAAAATGAGGGGTTGGATTATAAAGGAAAAAATGGATTGTATTTAAATAGAAATAACAAGCTTTGAGTAACAAGAGAATGATAGGTTTTGTTGATAAAGTTAAGGAGTAGTTTTAAAGGAAAAGCAGTGAATTGAAATGTAGATATGTTGAGTTTGAAGTTAGTAGTATGATTTCTAATTAGAGACATTTAGATCAGTTAAGCACTAGTTCTGAGTTTAGGACAGAGGTCTGGATTAGTTAATAATAACTGATGTTTGTATTGCACTTTAGTGTGCATAGTTCTTCCATATATGTGTAGATGCTTCTTCCTCATAATAACCCTGTGAGATAGGTATTTTCCTTCCTTTTTGTAATCAAAATAATTGGTTGGATAAGGTCATTTGGGCTTAGTAGTAGGGACACAGGACTTGAATTATGGGCTTTATAATCCCAAATTTCATGTTCTTTTCACAGTACTGTTCTCTATTTTAGTGTACATAAAGATAACAATTGGGGAAGTAAATATGAATGACTATCTAGGGAAGGTATATAGCGTCAGGAGGCAAATCTGCTTTGGAGGTCAAATTGGGGACTAGAATGGGGACAGCAGTGGGGGTCACTGTCTTGTTCTCTTAGTTGGATCAGCTCTTCTAAGGCGGCATGTTCAGGTTATTTCTTTGTAATGCATACAATATAGGGTTAGTTCCTTTTTCAAAATGGAAGGAAATATATCCCCCTGACTGCAAATGTAGTTTTTAAGGAGACCAGACAAAGTGAAAGCTCCACATTCAGAGATAGCCATTGTTAAAAAGATTGCTGTTAAACTGGCCAGGCTTATTTGATGCTTGTGTGTACATATACATCCCTGATCACTAGTTAATAAAATAAAAATAAAATCCTCAAACAGAATCATATGATATATTCTGTAACATTTTCTTACTAAGTATATTACTAATCGATATGTGTAGATCTAACAGACAATTTTAAATATCTAAATAATGTCACATGTAGGTGCATCATAATTTATTTGACCAACCCCTATTGATTTCTAATTTTTCATTGTTAATTGATGGTGTAATGAAATTCATTGGATATATACCTCTGTACCTGTGCCTATTACCTATTTCTAATTGATACAAACCCATAGGCAGAATCGCAAGTTTGCGTATTTTCAATTTTGATACATATTGCCAGATTTAAATCTCCTTAAAAAGTTGTACCAGTATACATTTTTGTCAAAACTGTGCCACTGTGTTGGTTTTTTTTCAACATTTTGCAATCTGAGGGGTAAAAATGATATTTCAGATAGAGTTTATTTTTCTGCATTCTATGGATAGCCACTTGTCTTAATACTATTGCTTGAACAATTTATCTTTTCCCCCAATTTGAAATTTTACTATTGTGTATCGGTGTGCATATAAACATATATTTTGATTTGTTCTGTTCCATGTTTTCTGTCTGTGAATAGGCCACAACCCTAGTTTTAATTACTGCTATATTATGTTTAACATGTTTTGGTAAATACTCTTTCCTGTAGTTTTTCTATAGTAGGTAGTTAATAGTTACCGTCTATGAGTAGAAACTCAAAGACAGTGTGTAGGCAAAGGCCACATAATTTTTAAGAGTATCTTTTTGTCAGTTGAGTTACTAACCTATTGCTTTCAATTTAGAATTGGATTGTGTTAACTTTTGTAATAGTACTGTCAATGTATGAAATGTCCAAACCTGTAGAGAATTTTTATGAGTTTTTTTAGCCAAACTGACAATTGTTAGGAAGCAAAATTTCAATGGACTGAAAAAGTCCAGAGAATGGCAGTTTTGCAGTTTACTTCATGTTTAAATTGGAGGAGGAGGCAGGTGCCAGGAGGGTTACATGGAATTCATTGGTGGTAGATTAGGGAGGCGGGAAAATGAAAAGCACAATTGGTTAAAGTAAAACAAAGAGACAGGTACTTCTTTTACCTTGGTGGGTACAAGATAATTAACAGTTACAGCACAGAAATGTTATTTGGGTAACTAGATAATGAAGAGATTCTGTGGTTTCCCGGCTTTGGTGGGAGCTTGTGCCCTGAGGGGTCTGGGAAAAAAAGGGATTACTCTGACAGGCTTAAGATCTGTTATCTTAGATGCAAGAAGACAATTGACAGGCTCAGTTAAGGTCAAGATTGACCTTCCTCAAGGCAGGTAATGCCTAGGACATGATTACCCATCCTGACTTCCTTTTAGTTAGGAAGTTGTAATTTCAGATCATTCTATGTGGTTACTTTAGGCCTCCGAATTTGTAAGGCCTACAGGCCTCCCCTAAGTTTGTGAGGTTTAGTATGTGGCCTCTTCTTTGTCCACACTATATATAATTTCATTTGCAGAAATTAAGAAAAGTTTATATATAAAATGAGCATTTGTGTAAAGTAATACTGTGTTATATACTAGGCTTATATTTTATATGTCACATAAAGATAACTTATTCAAGAACAGTTGACGTCTGTGCTTGTTTTTTGCAGTTGCATGTGATAACTTTAGTTCTAGGTCATTTAGATTCAACCCACCTATGAAATTTAATAGATATTTCATATGAGGTGTAAGGGAAAATGTTACAAATAAAAAGTCCCAACTTTTAAAAGTTAATAAAAGGTTGGCTCTTTCTGATGATTTCTAAAGCAAGTAAGTGCGTGCTTTACTAAACTTATCCCCTTAAGTTTTAATAAATATCAAAGAAGGTAAATCATAGGTTCTAGCTGGAACTCAGTTGTACATGTTCTTTTTTTTTGAATGATACATATTTTATGTGAAAGTATCATTCTGCACATTTCTTCATAATATTACTTTTGCATACCTCTCTGTAATATGTATTATATTGGAATGTTTATTTAAGTGATTAAGTTCTTGAAGGCAGACAGAATATACTTTTTATTTTTTTAATCTTTGGTGACTGGCATATGAAATGTTAGAACTGGGTTTAGTATATAATCTGACTATATGACATTTTATGGAAGCTTGGGAGAATCAGCCAGTGCTCCCATTTGAATTTTCAGATGAGGAAATGTATTCAGAAAAATTAAGTACCTGGCTGTCAGGGTTACAGAAGTTAAATGTGGCCTAAAATTCAGATTTTTTTTTTACTTATAATTTTTTTGTTTCATTTCAGGATGCACAAATATGTGCTTAGTTGCTAACACTGCTTTTTGCTTAATGTTTTAACAGTTTCATACAAGAGGAGAGAATTCAGGTATGTTGGACCATATTTTGATAGCAAATAATAGAAATATGTAAATAAACTATACATTCTTGTAAATAGAAACTATTCTTGTGGATTCTCATGGAACCTTTTTTCTTTTCTGGTTTTAGATTTGGTTCTTACTCTATTCCTTACCATGGTCTTGGCCTCATTTATTGATTGTCCAATGTTTAGGTAGTATGTTAGGTACTGTGGTGGTTTGAAGAGAGGTGTAAGGCATGGTCAAATTTTCTTTAGCCATTTACGATACAGTTTGGGGAGTGTCAGGCAGGCATTTGGCACATTGGGAAAAATATAACAAGCCATTGATACATGTTCCAGTAGCAAACCCTGTCATTTGATTATTTGAAATTTGAAGTGTGGGTCTTAGTAGGGAAGATCTTTGACAGCCAATAGATTGGTGACTTTAGGGATGAGAATGGTTGTGAAATCTTGGTTACAAAATGAAGGCAATGAAATGACAAAAATAAAAGCACAGAAAAACTAAGGCTAATTCTCTTCTTAGGAGATTAGTGTATCATGTTGTTAAGCATAGAAGGGCAATACTGTAGTTTTAGTCCAAGGAATTTAGATAACTAAGTGGATATTACAAAGCATTTATAATCTGGGGAGAAATAAAATGAAACAACAATAATGCCTAAGATTTTTCAGTTGGTGATATCTTTCAAGATGAATTTGAGATGAAGTCTACAGGCAGGAGAATCTCAGGTTATTGTCAGAGCTCAGGTATGCAATAGTAAGCACTGAATTAGATAGCTCACTGGGAATTAGTGGGAGAGAGGTTCACATAATTAGTGACTGTTAGAACTGGGGCGAGGGAATATTCATTGACATGACATGTTGGGTTGGCCAAAAACTTCATTTTGGTTTTTCCATAAAGTAGCAAACACATTTTTCATTTTCACCAATGACTTTATTGGTTTGTATATTTTGCGTATGTTGGCTGCCTCTCTCATGGTATAGTGTTGATTGTTCTGAATTAATGTTTTGATGTGATCACTATCAACTGGCATTATCCAGTGAGAAACCTCCAGTACAAAACTTCACAAACCACTTTTAACATGTTGGAGCAGTCACAACATCTTCTCCACACACACTGCACGAATCTTTTTTTTTTTTTGCGTTTTCAGTTATGTTTTTACCTTTCTTGAAATAATAAAGTGTATTGTGCCAAAAATGTTGTGTATTTTGTTCATATTCAATATTAAAATGGCTACACAAAAATTTACCAATTTTGATAAGTTTCTTTTTTTAAATGCATGCTGGTATGTCAGTTGTCACAATACAATCTAACAAAATTGTTTTGAATGAAATTAAAGACAAGTAAGTGCTACTAGAACCATCTTTCATAAAAAAACAAAGCAACTTTTGGCCAAACCAATATTTAACCAAGTTGATTACCATTGGTAAAACCAAAAGGTCAGTAGGAGACATACAGTTTGAACAGGAAGACATGTTTAAGGTGGAGATCATGGTGGTGGTGGTGGTGGTAGTGATTTTAGTTAAAGAGCCTTTGAATACGTTAGCTAGTAAAGAGACTACAGCTACTTGTACCTGATCTCTCTGGGTTACTATTTGAACTCTGTTTTGTCATTATTTACTGCTAGTGGTATCCTAAGAGTACTTTTGCTTATGAGAGGCTGTTCATTCAGTGCATGTCCTTGAGTACTTTGTGTGCAGTCACAAAGTTATTTCCTGTCACTAGGTAACATTTTGGAGTATTTACTGTGAAGGTAGGCGTTGAGCTAAGTTAGCCCTTTTGCATGGATTATTGTACTTGTTTTTCACAAAAGCTATACAAAGCAGGTAGTAGCATTTCCATTTTACAGATTCAGAAATGGAAATTTAGACAGATGTGTACTGAAGAATTTTGTTTTACTTGGTAATAAAGCCATGTGGCTCATGGATTGACTAGAACAGATGTAATTCAATAAAATTTTACAATTTTGACTTAGATTACTGAGATAGAGCATTTAATTAATCTAAAAAAATCATTTTATTATTTATTTATTTTTAGAGAGGGGGGAGGGAGGGAAACACAGATGTTGAGAGAGAAACATCCATTGGTTGCATCTCATACATGCCCCAACTGGAGACCGAACTCACAACCCAAGCATGTGCCCCGACCTGGTATTGAGCCAGCAACCTTTCACTTTGGGGGGGTGATGCCCAGCCAACTGAGCTCTGTTAACTAACATTTAATTAATTTTGTAAACCATATTTTTCAGTTAGAATCTGATCAGAGCTTACACAAAGATTCCTATTTTCATTTTCTCTTGTGTCCAATCTGTAAAATATGAAAAATATAGATAGAAATAAATCTTTCCCACATCAAACATATTTCTATTAAGCTATGGTATAATTGCCTAAAAGTTAGTAATCCAGGGTTGAAATTTTAAGACAAAAGCAGACTTAAAAAAAAAGACCGTAGCTGTGTAGGAGATAAGGTGTAGAAGAGAAAATTTGATCAGGCAGCTTTATAAGGAGATTTGAGTGATGGAAAAGTGAAGATCTATATGTATCCCGTTTGGTTTGGGACAGAGTGCATATTTCAGGAGAGAGAGTAGTGGAACTCCGTTTGCATTTACATCTGGCTTTTTGCTATTTACATTTTGTTACCCATATTAGATTGTATAGCCTTTCAAGACAAACTCAGTTTTGTTTGTATCCCTAAATAGAGATGCCTTGAGAGCCTTATACATAAAATTTACCTCCTTGAATCTTGAGTACGCAGGTACTTTGGGTGATATACAGGTCAATTTACCTGTCAACAGAGTGACAATTCAGGGGAACTTTTAACTCAAAAGTAAATTTCATTTTTCATATTTATGATTATTTTTGCTGAAAAATTTAAGCTGAGTGTAGTTTAAGAATAAGAAAACCTTGAATTTTTTATACTTTGTATTGATTGTGTTGGTGTAACATGGTAATTCGATTTGTATGTTTCTGTACATATATGTGTACTTATAGGGCATTGTGACTTTAATTGTATTTGCAATTGTTACTGTTTCTTGTATTTAGTAAAGTGTAATATTTATGCCTTGTCATGTATACAAAGTAATCGCAAAGTCCCTTTGTGTTAGGCATTATTTGTGTATTCTACTCATGTTCTTGGGTCAGTTGCAAATGCTGTTTGCTGAGAGCTGATATGATATGCTTTGTTCAGATTTATTTAACAACGTTTGAACATTCTCTGAAAAAGTATAGTAAAGAAAATTTCTTAGCTCTGTCTTAACCACAGTGAAAGACTGCTTTCAGAAAGTTTTTCAATAACCTATATCCATTGACACGAGAAAAGATGATCAGTAAGTGTGAGAGATATTAAATTTTTGCCCAGTATGAATGGTGGGAGGGTAGGATGTGTAACTTACAGTATGCATGTCATGCTTGTATACACATTGCTAATAGTTAGATTTCAGAGTAGACATGGTTCTTTATGGAAGTCTTCTCTAGAATAGACTTGCTTTTGTGAAATTACTACTAACATTGCTAAACAACAATAACAACAACAAAACAAATAGGTTATTGATCAGTTTCTTGCTCTATCATTTTACTTCTGATTACGAATCTCTGGAATTGTTCTGTAAGTTTTGGTTTTGGATTTTTATATTTACTTACAGAATTAAAAACAAAAAATAAGCTATAGAATAATGAGCCATGTGTAACCATCATTTTGTGTTTAATAGGTTATCATCTCATCACCTGTCTTGTTTCAATTCACCTTCCACTTCTCACTGCTTTATTCCTGTATATTGAAGATATGCCCACAATAGCCCTGCAAGGAAGATATCTCTACTTCTTTGTTGAATTGTTTGATTACAGTTGATATTCAATATTTTTATTAGTTTCAGATCTACAGCATACTGGTTAGATATTTATATAATTTACTAAGTGATTCCCCCCAATAGGGTAGTACCCACGTACACTGTACATCGTTATACAATTTTATTTACTGTATTCCCTGTGCTTTACTTTACATACTTGTTGTAACTACCGATTTTGTACTTCTTAATCTGTGTCCCTTTTTCACCCAGTTCTCCAATCCTCTCTGCCATCTGGCAACCATCAATTTGTTCTCTATATCTGACAGTCTGCTTCTGTTTTGTTTATGTTATTTAGATTTCATGTATGAGTGAAATCATATTGTATTTGTCTTTCTGACTTATTTCACTTAACATATAGAACTCTAAGTTCTTCCATGTTGTTGCAAATTTTAAGATTTCATTTTTTATGGTCAAATAATAATTCTGTTATACTTATGATTCATATCTTCTTTCATATCTTCTTTATATGTCTATTGATGGGCCTTATCTCTACTTTTTAGATGAGAAAATGGAATCTTAGTATAAGTGACTTTTCTCAAATCATTCAGCTTATAAATGGCAAAATAGGAATTTATATCAGTTCTGTTAAGATCTTTTATAAAAATCAGTTGTTTTTCTTTCACTTTATTTCAGCTTATAACCAGCAAGATGGTATATTCTGGCAGCAGCTAATTGTTTTACTAGACTATTTTTACTGTTTTGGTATTTTTCTCTGCATTCTATTTACATATTTGTGATCACATTGTGTGTACTGTTTTTACTTAACATGATAAATGAACCTTACTGAAAATTATTCCATATTCTGTTTTGCCATATGAATGGATGAATGACTAGCCAAGTAATTGACAAAGTAGTAAAGGATCTTGTTACATACTTTAACTGTATGTAAATTATTCGCTTAAGATTAAGCATGTTTATAAAACTTTTGCTTATCTATCCCTTGCATACCAATTGCTTACTAGGAAGTATAGTGGATTGCCACCTGTATTATATGAATATTGAATGTGATTATTAAAATCACGGTAAAATTTTTATAATGCCTTATTATGATAATTTGCAAACATACAAAAGTAGTAGTGGCGCTAATCTATCCATCCTATGTGTTTTAATAGTTACCAGTATTTTTTGATCTTATCTATCCTGCCCAACTAAGCCTTCCTCCCCTTCTTTCTTCATCTGTTTTGTTGTACTATTTTAAAATATGTCAAATATGATTTTATACATTAATCTTCAGAATTCATTATTTCATAATTAAAATACCATTATTATGTAATAAAAAGGAATAATTCTTCAGTAAATCTAATATTTAGTTCATATTTAGATTTCCATATATATTTCAGAAATGTCTTTTTACAGAAGTTGGTTTGATTCAGAAGTCAAACAGGTCCACACATTATATTTATTATGCCTCTTCTCCTTTAATAGTCAGAATTCTTCCTTCCTTTTATTTCCAAAGTCATTTATTAAGGAAACTAGGTAGTTCTGTAGAATGCTCATTTCTGAATTTATCTGATTTTGTTTTCTTACATTGTTTATGCTTTTTCTCTGTAGCCTATATTACTTATATATTGGTAACTGTAGGTAGATGTAGATTTAGGTTCAATTTTTTTGTGAGAAAGTGGGCAAGAATAGTCTATATATGGACTCTGTACTTTAGTTGAAACACAGATACTTTTGACAATAGCAGAGTGACCAATTATCAATATATTCATGTTTGTTAGCTTCATTTATCTGTGAAATTTCTTCAAACTATTTAACATCTGTTGATGTCTAGATCCAATATTTCATTGCACAGTGGTCTTCTATATTTAGTCTATAGTATTTATTAGCTGTAGTTTTTCTATAAAAAAGGACATTCCTTCATCAAATATTGGTACAGTTCGTGTAGGAAAGAAAGGATAAGTGGGGGTTGATTGTGGGGGTTTATTTTTTTAAGATTTTATTTTTTAAATTTATTTTTAGAGAGATAAAGAAGGAGAGAAAGATCAGTGTGTGGTTGCCTCTTGCACAGCCCCTACTGAGGACCTGGCCAGCAACCCAGGCAAGTGCCCTGACTGGGAATTGAACCAGCGACCCTTTGATTTGCAGGCCAGCACTCAACCACTGTGCCATACCCACCAGGGCAGTGCTTAATTGTTTTTATTTTTAGATTTTACAATAGGTTGCTGTCCTAGCTCCCCCTAGAGGGTTCCCTCCTTTTTTGTATCATTATGAATATACTCATTTTATGGATTTTATACTATTTAATTATTTGTAACCATTCTTTTAATGCTCAAGCTGTCCCATTTAGTCCCTTCAAGTTGATTTCTTTGCCCTTTTAACATGGTCTCATTAATCCTTGATATTTTTTTTGCTTTATGGCACATTACGATGTTCCAGGCTTATGTGACTGCTACATTTTCTACTTTAGACCTTTGGACTCAGCCATTTCTCCAGAGGTTCCTTTTAGAAACCACATGAGTATGCTGTGATTTTAGTCAACTCTAGAGTTAGTGGAACAGTTCTCACAGGACTGCTCTCACTTTGAATACCAGCCACCAATTTGGTGGTACCCAGGGCTGTCCTCACTTCAGGTTACTTGACCACAAATTTAGAGGTCACAACCATCTTCATGTTCAAGAATTCACTAGAATAGCTAAAAAAACTTAGAAAAGTGCTATACTTAGGATTGCAACTTTATTATAGTGAAAGGATATAAATTAAAATTAAAAGCAGTCAAAGGGGAATATGCATAGAGTGGCATTTGGAAAGATTCCAAATGCTTAACTTCTGGTTGTTTTTTCCCAAAGAATCAGACAGTATTACCTCCTGTTGGCGAGTACGTGTGACAGTACACTGAGTATTGCTACCTAAGGCAGCTTACCTGTGTCTTTAGTATCCAGAGATAATACTGGGGCTCCATCCTTATAGCTCACCTTTATAGTCTCTAGCTGTTCTTGGAGGTCGACTTAATGTCTTTAGTGTCCATTTCCTTTGGAGCTCAGAATTGATACTATGTCTTGTCCCAAGATCCCACTATAAATCATGTTATTACAACCCTCAGACGGAGACATTTCTATCAGGTAGGACATTCCAGATGCCTAAAGTTACCTCGCATACCAAGGTGCAAAGGCCAGATTGGGTAAGGCGGATTCATTATTGCACAGGTTTCTATAGGCACTTAGGCACTTACTGCTCTAGGAGTGTCACTGCTTCTTTTCCAATGGGGCTATGGAATATATATTATATGGAAGGAGAAAACTGTCTTGTTCATACTGATATCTCTAAAATATATATTTTAAACTCTTTTTAAAAGATTTTATTAATTTACTTTTAGAGAGAGGGAAAAGGAGGGAGTTATGTCAGTGTGGGAGAGATACATTGATCAGTTGCCTCTCACATGTCTCAACTGGGGACCTTGCCTACAATCCAGGTGTATGTCCTGACTGGGAATTGAACTGGTAACCTTTTGGTTCCCAGGCCAGTGCTCAATTCACTGAGCCACACCAGTCAGGGCTAAAATATATTTTTATAAATTTATGTGTTTTACCTCTTTTCTCTTTAGGTTGAAAAATCTTAGAATCTTAGGTTAACATCTTGCTTGACTGACAGGTGAAAAATAATGTCTTTTTTAGAATTGTTTTCTTTGATTTCTGAAAGGTTTCACATTTGTTACCATTTGAATTACTCATACATTTAGTATATTGTGAATCTTGGTGATTAATTAGTTAATTTTTGCCTGTTCATAGGAACTCACTTTTTCAAAAAGGCCAGTAACCCGTCCTTAATCACTACTATAGCACTGTGTCCACTTACTAGTTCAGGAGAGAAAGTAACATCACATCTTTTGATGTTAAAATGAAATGATGGGGCAGGTGATAGAAAGATCCATTCATTTTCGATTTCCTGCTCTTTCCTTTTTTCCAGAAGTCAAGAACAATTAATTTGTGATCCTTCCAGAGTCTTGTTTGTTAGAAAGAAAGTTGGGAAATTGGACCTGTCTCCCTGGGGGGCTTCCTGTCTGCTGCTGTTGCTTTTCTTTCTTTCCATAGTATTCCTGTTGCAAAGAACCTGTGTTCACCAAGGGGCTTAATCCTTGATTACTAAATGTCTGGTGGTAACTGAGTATGTACAATTCTTACTAAATTGGCAGTGGTTGCTCAGCTTTAGAGCAGAAGCTGGCAAACATTCTTTATAGAGGACTAGATAGCTAAGTATTTAGGCATGGCTGGTTAAAATCAAGGCTATGTAGGTACTTTGAAAACTTTTGCCTTGCATGATTCCATTTGTCTGGAATGGGCCTTCCAGAGTGGTGGGCATTCTTTGTGCTCAGTCACCATCAGCTTGATGGCAACTGAACCCGAGGAAACACCTGAGAGGTATGGACCTGGCAGCCTGGGGGTGGAGGCCAATGCAGTAAGTTTTACTTCCTGCTCAGCTACTCCCAGATTCTGAGTTGCCCTTTTCTTCTTCCCAGATGTCTGGTAGGAGTCCAGGTGATCTGCTGGAACTTTCACTCCAGGGCTGAGATTCTATTTCTTGCTGCCAACAGTAGCAGCAGAGTCCCTAATGTGTAGGTACCCTTCATTGTGTATTCCAAGTAGAGAAAAGCAACCCTGGGAGTGGGTGGGCTTCTGTGATACCAACACTTGTCCCTTGGAACAGTCCCCACATAGCCAGTAGGCTCCAGAGTTAAGGAGGCTTTATCAGTGTTTCACACTGAGCCATATTCTTGTTAACTACTATAGGTAACATTTCTTTAGCTGTGAAGTTTTCAGAGAACCTTAGAGTGTGAAGATGACTCAGGGTATGGAAAAATTTCCAGCCTTTGTAACAGGCTAGGAATCATTTATGGATGCACGGAATCTTGTTCTTCTAGACCTCAGCATATGCTAGGTTCTGAATGGTGACTTTCCCTTCATTTGAAAAACTTGCTATGGAAGGTCCAGAATGGTGGCAGCTTAGGAGGAGGCTTAACTTGCCCCCCTCCCCTGCCCATGAGTTAAACTCAAGTACTCAGTATACACATATATGGAGTACAGTTACTCCTGCAAGACAACTGAGGGCTGAATGAACAGCATCTGTGCAATAAACAAGAAAGAAACCAAACAGAGAAACCTGGGAAGCTGAGGGGTCCCTCTGAGAGCTGTGGGAAGACTCTGGGCTGGAGGAATCAGTAAGTGCCATTGTTTAGGAGACCCTTCCACTTCCATAGGGTGTGTGGGAGCTCTCTTCAGGCCAGTGCCCCCAAGTGTCCTAAATGCCTGCTGGGCTCCAACTGGCTTATCGAAACTACTTGGTACGTAAAACCTCAAACAGAGGTCCTACAGCAGAGCACTTTTGTATAACAAATAAGTGAGACTATGTAGAGAAATATGGAGAGGTGAGGGAATTCTCCAGGGTGGAAGGTGCTGATGACCATCATTATTTATATCCTTCTCCAGCTTCATGGTGATGTTCTGTCCAGGTGCTCTGGTCTGTGAAGTTGCTGCAGCTTGTTCCTGGACATATTGCCCTCTATTTTGACCCCATGAAAGAGAGCAGGCAGGATCAACAGGGTATTACTACATGTACATGGCCTCCATACCTGGAGCTACTCTGCTTCGGTAGCGCCTTAGGCACCTGCTTGGTTCCTACTGGCCTGTCAGAATCACCTGGCACACACAACCTATACAGAGGCTGCTTCTACATAAGAATACATTTCAAGTCTGGGAGAGAAAGCTATTTTGTCTAACTCATATAACAAACACAGTCAAACAGAATGAAAAGACAGAAGACTCTTTCTCAAATGAAAGAACAAGAAAAATCTCCTGAGCCCTGGCTGGTGTAACTCAGTTGATTGAGTGCTGGCCTGTGAACCAAATGGTTGCCAGTTTGATTACCAGTCAGGGCACATGCCTGGATTGTGGGCCTGGTCCCAGTTAGGGGAGCATGAGAGGCAACCACAGATTGCAGTTTTTCTCCCTTTCTCCCTTCCTTCCCTTCTCTCTGAAATACATAAATAAAATCTTTAAAAAAGAAAAAAATCTTCTGAAAAAAAACCCTAAAGAAATGAGATAAGTAGTTTGCCAGATTAAGAATTCAAAGGAGCAGTCATAGGATGCTCACCAAACTTGAGATGGAATAGAGGAACTTTGGGAATACTTCAACAGACAGTTAGAAAGTGTAATAAGGAACTAAGCACACCTAAAGAACATAGTAATTGAACTGAAAAACACATTAGAAGGAATCAACATCAAATTTGCTAATTCAGGAGAATGGATCAGTGACCTGGAAGACAGACCAGTGGAAATCAATAAGAATAGTAGACAGAATTCTTAAAAAATGATAGTTTAAGGGACATTTGGGATAATGTCAAGTGCTGAAACAGTCACAGTGTAGAAGTCCCAAAAGGAGAAGGAAGGGAAGAGAGGAACAGAAGCTTTATTAAAGAAATAATGGCTGGAAAGTTTCTTAACCTGGGAAAAGAAACAGATGTCCAAGTCCCAGAATCATGGGGAATTCCAATTACGAGGAACCCAAATAGACCCACACCTTGACATATTGTATTTAAAATGACAATGGTTAAAGCTAAAGAGATTATCTTGAAAAGGAGAAAAGGAAAAAAAGAATGAATTACTTGCAAAGAAAACCCCGTAAGACTATCAGTTGATTTCTCAGAAGGGAGTGGCAAGACAAGTTTAAAGTGCCGAAAGAAAGGAACTTCCAATTTAGAATAATCCAGTAAGATTATCATTCACAATTGAAGGTGTAATGAATTTGCTGGGGTGGAGTCGGGGAGACTTTCATTCATTAAACCAGCTTCACAAGAAATGTTAAAGGGTCTTCTTTAAGCAGAAAAGGAAAGGCCATAACCAGAATAAAAATATGACAAAGGAAAATGCCTCACAGGTAAAGCCAAATATTTAATGAATACAAGGAATCAGAAATTTAAGAATCTACTACAAAGGTAAAAAAAATAAACCCTGTAGTAAATATCATATCAAATTACAATAAGTATTTAGGAGATACATAACACAAGATCTAAAACATGACAATAACATAAAACGTGGAGAAAGGAATCAAAATGTAGACCTTATGGAATATATTCAACCTTAAACGCCTTCACCTTATTTAAATTGACTGCTATAGATATAAAATGATAGGTATAAACCTCATGTTAACCACAAAATAAAAAGCTACAAAGATATACGAAGAATAAAGAGAAAGTAGCCCAAACAAAACAATAAAGAAAACTAGCAAACCAAAAGCAAGAGGTTGAGAAGGAGAAAGGAACAGAGAACTATAAAAACAATGGAAAAACAGTGGGCAAAATGGCAGTAAGTATCAATAGTTACTTTAAATGTAAATGGATTAAATACTCTAATAAAGAGATGAGATAGCAAATGGATTTTAAAAAAACACGATTCATCTATAAGCATCTTGCAAGAGACAACACTTCAAGTTAAGAGATGGGAGGTAGAGAGATAGAAAGGTATTCCAGGTAAAAAGAAATGAAAATAAAGCTGGGGTAGCAATATTTATTACCAGACAAATAGACTTTAAAACAAAATAAATGTAAAATGTAAAAAAAAAAAAGGACATTAAATTGTTATAAAGGAGTCAATTCAAGAAGAGGTTAACAATTGTAAATATCTATGCACAAAATATCTACTTAAATATCTATGTCCTGGTCCACAGGCCCAGGCTCAATCCACTGAGCTACACCAGCCAGGGCTCTGAATATCTATGTCCTTTATGTTGGACATAAAGGTGCTTTTGATGAACATAAAGGGAAATCCAAAGTAATATATTAATAGTAGGGGATTTTAATACCTTTCTCACATCAATGGATAGATCATTTCAATAGAACCTTAATACAGAAATAATGGCCTTAAATGTCACATTAAACCAGACTGATTTAATAAAAATTTATAGAACATTTATTTCATCCCAAAACTGCGGAAAACACCTCTTTTTTCAAGTGCACAGGAAACATTCTCCAGGACAGATCACATATTAGATCACAAGATAAGCCTCAATAAATTGAAGAATAGTGAAGTCATGTCAAGCATGTTTTCCAACCACTATGGCATGAAATAGAAATCAACTGCCAAAAGCAAATACATGCAGACTAAACAAACTACCTTGGAACCAATCAAAATGAAAACACAACTTTTCAAAATTTATGGGATGCAGCAAAAGTGGTTTGAGATTATAGCTATACAGGCCTACCTCAAGAAACAAGAAAAATCCTAAATAAAAAACAATCTCCACCTAAAGGAACTACAGAAAAGAAAACAAAAAATAAACAGAAG
Organism: Sturnira hondurensis; assembly: GCF_014824575.4. Taxonomy (NCBI): domain Eukaryota; kingdom Metazoa; phylum Chordata; class Mammalia; order Chiroptera; family Phyllostomidae; genus Sturnira; species Sturnira hondurensis. The sequence goes on along the minus strand of NW_028097436.1, from coordinate 4,026,786 downwards.
GAAAAATAGTTAAGAATGGAAATAAATGGAATAGAAATCAAAGAAAACAGTAGAAAAGACCAATATGACTAAGAGCTAATTCTTTGAAAAGCTGAACAAAATGGACAGACCATTAGCCAAACTCATTAAGAGAGGGCCCATATAAATAATTGACAATGAAAATCATAACTAACACCACAGAAATGCAAATAATCATAAAAGAATACTAAGAACAATTTTATGCCAACAAATTCAGCAATCTGGAAGAAAAGGATACATTTCCAGAACTATATCCCTTTCCATGACTGAATCAGGAAGAAATAGGATATCTAAACAAAGCAGTTACTGGTGATTGGAGCACTACTTAAAAAACTACCCAGGACCAGATGGTTTCACAGGTGAATTCTACCAAGCATTCAAAGAACTAATAATACCTGTCCTTTTAAAACTATTTCAAAACAATCGAAGAGGAAGGAACACTTCCAAACTCATTCTACAAAGCTAGCACTACCCTGATACTAAAGCCAGACAAAGATAATTACAAAACAAAAGTAAGTTACAGGCCAATATCCTGATAAACATAGAAGCAGCAATTCTCAGCAAAATACTAGAAAACTGCATTCAGCAGAACCTAAAAGGATTACACACCCTATCCAAGTTGGATTCATTCAGGGAATGCAAGGATGGTTCAACATCTGCAAATTAATCCACATGATGCATCACATTAACGAAATAAAGGACAAAAATTACAGATTATCCCAAAAGATACAGAAAAAGCATTTGACAAAATTTAATATCCTTTTATGATAAAAACTCAACAAAGTGTGTATAGGAGGAACATAGCTCAACATAATAAAAGCTGTATATGACGGATCCACAGCTAATGTCACTGACTGGTGATGAGCTGAAAGCTTTTCTGATACAATCAGGAACAAGACAAGGATACCCACTATCACTTTTATTTAACATATTGGTAATCCTAGCTACCGCAGTGAAACAAAAAGGGAAATAAAAGTAATCCACATCAGAAAGGAAGAAATAAAAACTGCCAGTATTTGCGGATGATATGGTACTATGTATGGGAAACCCTAAGGATTTCACCAAACAATTAGAACTAATCAGTGCATTGGTAAAATTACAGGATACAGAATCAACATTTAGAAATCCATTGTGTTTCTATATACCAGTTAATGAACATATCAGGAGGAGAAATTAAGAAAACAGTCCCATTTACAATTGCATCAAAATGCATAAAATACCTAAGAATAAATGTAACCAAAGAAGTGAAAGACCTCTACTTTAAAAAGTGTAGGACATTGAAGAACACAAGTAAATGAAAGCATGTACCCTGCTAATGATTTGGAAGGATTAATATTAAATTGTTCAACTACCTAAAGCAATGAAGAGATTCAGTGCATTGCCTATTAAAAATCAAAGGCATTTTTCTCAGAATTAGAACAACTAGTCATAAAATTTATATGGAACCACAAAAAACCCTGAATAACCAAAGAAATTTTGAGAAAAGACAAAGTGGGAGGTATTATGCTTTCTGATAACAAAGTACTATATAATAAAGCTACAATAATCGTAACACTATAGTACTGGTATAAAAACAGCTGTTGATCAATGGAATAGAATAGAAAGACCAGAAAAAAGTTATATGGTAAATTAACCTATGACAAAGGAATCCAGCATATGCAATATGGTAAGGATAGTCTCTCATCAGTAAGTGTTGCTGAGAAAACTGGACTGACACATGCAAAAAAAAAGAAAGATGAAGAAATTGGACCAATATCTTAATACGATATACAAAAATAAATTCAAATATATTACAAATAAACTCAATTGGATAAAAGACTTAAATGTCAAACCTGAAACCATAAAACTCCCAGGATAGAACAGGGGAAACTCTGACATCGCTCTTAGCTGTATCTTTTTAGCTACATGTTTTCTGGCAAGGACAACAAAAAAATGGGACTATGTCAAACTAAAAAGCTTATGCACTGCAAAGGAAACCATCAACAAAACAAAAACACAACCTACTGTGTGGGAGAAGATACTAATGATATATCTGATGAGGGGTTAATATACAAAATATACAATATGAGGAGCTCATACAACTTAACACATACAGAAAAATTCATTTAAAAATGGACATTCTCCAAAGAGGACATATAGGTGACCAACAAACATGAAAAGATGCTCATCATCATCATCATCATCAGGAATGCCACGAGGAGTTATCACCTCACACCTATAAGAATGGCTGTTGTCAGTAAATCAACAAGTTGCACATGCTGGCAAGGATGCAGAGAAAAGGGAACCATTGTACAGTTAGTGGGAATGTAAATTATTGCAGCCACCATGAAAATAGTATGGAGATTCCTCAAACAATTAAAAATAGAGCTGTTATATGATCTGTCAGTTTCTCCTCTGGACGTCTATTCAAAAAACCAAAGACACTCACTAGAAAAGATATATGTGCTCCTTAGGTTCATTGCAGCATTAGTAGTAATAGCCAAGATACAGCAACAGCCTCGATGTTTATCAACCGATGAACTGATCATGAAGATGTAGAGAGTGTGTGTGTGTATACTGGGGCTGACAAAAGTAGGTTTGCAATGTTCTTCTGGAAATAACAAAGTAGTAGATAATACAAGAATGAACTCTTGTTTTGCATACTCAAGTGTTAACCTACTTTTGTCCCTCCATACACATAAATATAATAGAATATTATTTAGCAATAAAAAAGAATGAAATGTCATTTGTGACGTGAATGAACCCTAGAGTATATTATGCTAAGTGAAATAAGTCAGAGAAAGACAAATACTACATAATATTGCTTATATGTAGACTCTAAAAAACAAATGAGTAAGTAAAACAAAATATAAACAAACACATAAATATGGAGAGTAAGCTGGTTGTCACCAGAGGGAGGATATTGGGGAATGGGAATAAAAAAATACTGATGAGATAAAAGAAAAAAAAGGAATCACTTAAAAAAAAAAAAAAAAACCCTGAAGAGCAGTGAGCATCAGCTCCTTTGAAGAGTATGGGAAGTTAGATAAGTAGGTAATGCTAGTTAGTAGTCATACTGAAGAGGAGGTCTGCATGCTCGTTTATCTAGATTCTTGTAGGTTTCTTTATAGAAAAAAAGAAAGTTACTGTTGATCCAGGGATAGGTTTTTCACTGCTATACCCACCCCACACCATTTCTTACATATCCAACTTTGTTTTATAATGCCTTTGACCTTGTTAAGAAAAAAAAAAAGAAAACCTTACCATGTCACATTTTATTAAAGAGTTCTGCCATCCCAACCCCCTTACTTAATCTCAGAACTGTTGTTGTATTTAGAAAAATAAAGACTTAAAAATGGTTATAGAAAGTGGTAAAATGTCAACTCATCAAAGGTGATTACATATGTTTTAGCAGTACAGTCATGTTTTTCTTTTTTTTTCCTAGGTCAAGCCGTGGATTTTAAGTTTGGTTGTACTGCTCTTTTGCAACGTCTGCAAAATAATTGAGCTTTTTTGGTGCCACAGTTTGGTCATTTGATCGATGGGCGTAAAACTAATCTTTCTCACAGAAGTAATTGTGAGGGCATCACGTAGTTGGAATAGTCTTTCGTTCATTAGGCCAACAACATTGTTATCTTTAAAGAATAAAGCAGAAATGTACAAGCATGTATTTTAGAATTGTTTTTAGAAGATAAATGCCTTTTTAAAAAGTATTCTTTCTGAAAGTAGATATGTTGTTTGTGTATAGACAAAAAATTTTCATGTTGCCAGAATATAAACTTCATGAGTGAATACAGTTTTTTCATACGGTTGTCTATTTTATTCCCAAAGCTAAGAAAATGCCCAGGACATACTAGATTCTCAAATGATATTTCTATTAAATATTATAAACTGACCTGGTTTTAAACCCCTAGAACTTATATTTACCAAGGTTTGGCCTCTGTAAGCAAGATGAGTACCTCTGAATGCTACTCTTCATCTGCAAAAGGAAACAGTGATGGGATGTATATCTTACATGTTATTAAAAATAAGTAAAGTAATGACTATTACACAACTGAGTATAATGACTGGTGTATAATGAATTACTCAAGTGTTAGTGATGATTATTTTATGTTCCATTTACTTCGGGCATGTGGAGTAAATACAAGTAACTGGTGGCTATAAAGTTATAAGCCTGACATTTACTCACAGACCACCATCACTAGTAGACCCATGGGGAAATGTTGACTGATCTTACTAATTAGATTTTCTCTATGCTATTCTAGGATAGTCCTTTAGTGGTAGCTTACAGTGAGGATGTAGAGAGTGAAAAATCAGATGGGGGCTTCTGGTTAAAGCTGCTTGTTTGATGGCCATAAATAATAGGTAATGGATGAAAACATGGGATGTCATTTCCTGGTAGGTCAATGATTCCATCCTGTCATTAACTTCACTTAGAAACTGTTACCCAGCTGGTGTAGCTCAGTGGATTGAGCACAGGCTTGCAAACCAAAAGGTCACTGGTTCGATTCCCAGTCTGGGCGCATGCGTGGGTTGCAGGCCAGGTCCCCACTAAAGAGTGCATGAGAGACAACCACACATTGATGTTTCTTTCCCTCTCTTTCTCCCTCCCTTCCTCTCTCTGTCTAAAATAAAGAAAGAAAGAAAGAAAGAAACCATTAGACCGAGAGCTAAAGGATGAATAGTATTAAGTATGCTTGGATAATAGAGCCAGAACCTTTAGAGCCAATGTAATCAAAACTATCATTGAAATTGTTTACATTGTTCATGAAATATAACACAAGTTAATTCTCAAATAAATTTTGTTCACTTGGCTTTTTTGTTAGCATTGTTAGTGATTGTGGTTTCTTAGGTTGAGCTGTTTCTATGGTGACTATCAGATTAAGAGATGGTGTTTATTTCAATGCACACAGTAGCCGCTACAACTTGTCAGAATTTCTTTCATTTACCATAAGTACTATGTAACAGAGGAATGGCACTGAGGCCGTCTTTTCTCTCCAATAATTTCTAAAGCCTCTGATGGATTGAGAGCATTATTGACCCAGATCATGAAAAGAAAAGAAAGATTGATGGACTGTCCAGAATGAAGAAGAATAAATAGATTTTACAACTAAATCTAATATATTATCCTGAATGGGATCCTGAATAGGGGGAACACTATAACATATTATTGGGGCAGTAATTTGCATGTGGACTGTGGATTACATAATAATACTGCATCAGTGTTAAATTTAATGATTTGATCAATGTACTGTAGTTATGTATGAGAAAATCCTGGCTGTTAGCAAACACATGAGACATCTGTCTACAAATCACTGTCAGATTGTCCAGTGGAAATATATATAGAGAGATGTATGGAGCTTGAAGTAGCTCAAATGATAAAGCAAATGGCTGAAGTTCAAACTCACTAATAATCAAAGACAGTGTTTAAATATAATTTAAATAATATTAGTGAGCATGTAAAAATAAGATAAAGTCAACTGGTTGACCATATATTGCCTGAGGAGCATAAATTGCTAAAGGAATCAATTCTATAGTCTTAATTCTAATATTTGAATGTTTTGACCCAGCAATTTTACTTAATAGGAACCTAGTTTATGGAAATAATCACAAGCATAAGAAAAATGTATATCTGTGAGATTAAAAAAACCAAACCCTGAGAATAGTAAGTATATAAATTGTGGTAAATTTACAAGTTGAAGTGATTTGTTGACATCAGTATTAATGCTTATAAAGTATTTGTAATACTGTGGAAACATTGCTATTGAGTAATTTAAGTCAGGATATACTAGGACATGCTCTGGTTTGAAGTACTCAAACTTTTAGTGACTTTTAACAATATTTTTTTCACTTTGCAGGGGTTTACAAGGGACCTTGCTTATTGTTACTCACCCAGGAACCTAGCTCTGTTACTTGCAGGCTATGAAAATCAGCTATATTTGTCACTTTAATCTGTTGGCTTCCTAACCACCTCTTTATTCATTAAAAAATGTGGTGCCATCTGTGGCCAGGTGGCGTAGGTGGTTGCAGTGTCATCTCATACACCAAAAGGTTGTGGGTTTGATTCCCAGTCAGGGCACATATCTAGGTTGTGGGTTAGATCTCTGGTCAGAAAGGTATGTGGAGGCAACCAGTCAGTGTTTCTCTCTCCCTTCCTCTCTCTCTAAAACCATTAAACATATCCTTGGATGAGGATTAAAAAAAGGATTTGGTGTTAATCTGTAGTATAATAGGAATATACATCTTATATGTTAGCTAGGTGGAACTTTAGTATCTGTTTAGTTGGGCCAAGTCATTGGGGTGTGTTTGTAAAGTATTTGAATTACCCATAAATGGTAACAGTGGGCTGATTGATGAGATGGAGCCTTATTGTCATGGAGATAATGATGTTAGAAAATCTAGGGCTCTTTCTTTGAGAACAACCTAAAGAAATTCTGTGGTAGATGTCAAGCATGTGACTTCTAAGCAGTTTTAACAAGAATGTAGAATAATATTTTACTAGTATAGAATTATTCATTTTTATTGAGAAAATATTTTAGAGCTAGTTCTAAGGAATGCATAGGCTTTGCTTTAAAGAAGTGTGCCATTCAGTACAAATGAGAAATATCAACAGAAACATCGAAATATATGCAAGCATAGAAAGACAGAGTACACAGCACAGCTAATGATACGATTGTGATTAAATCTGTGAAAGAAAATGTTGGGCTGGGAAGTAGGACAAGGGGGAAGGAGTATTTTAAGTAGGGAAAACAGCTCTGATGAGGGCTCAGAGACTTTAAACTGTTTGTTTTGTTCAAGGAGCTTAAGCGATTTCGTGTTTGGGAGTTGGAGGGAGGAAGAAAATAGTTAAGTTGTGGTGGAAAAGAAGAAGCCATACAGTTTTCACTGTCTTATTGGATGTTTTTGTACAGGTTTAAAGAAAGAAAAGGTATAATTGGACTGCCTGGGTTTGATAATGATGACATTATTTAAGTCCTTAATTCTTAGTTTTTATTTTATAAAAGAATAACGATGATATCTGCCCACCACGAAGATTCTTGAGGATCAAATGAAAAAATTCCACCTAATAAAACATTTAAGTATTTGTGTTAGAATTGGCTAGATATAAATATTTACTAATATATATCTTCTGAGGAAATGACAGAGCTAGTATAGCACTTGAGAGATTGGGTGAATGTAAATTCCATCAACAAATAAAAACAATTGAAAAATGAGTAGGTTATGAGGCAGGAAAAAATAAGGAACTCAGTTTTAGAAACAGTAATAATGAAATGCATATGGAAATTTGGAGTTTGAGATGGGTTGGATAAATAACTTAGGTCTGTGGAGAGATTTGGGCTAGGTTTGGGAATCAGCAGTGGTAGTTACTGTAGCCATCTGGGTAGGTGAGCAGGGATGGTTGAGATCCCACCTGAACATTGGAGTGTTGCCAAAGGAGGAAGAGCCCAAGAAGTGGGCCTACAGTTATTTATTGAATTCTTTTTCTTTTCTTAAATTTTATTTATTTATTTTTATAGAGAGAGGAAAGAAGAGGTGGGCAGAGAGAGAAAGAAACATCTTTTTGTTTATTTATGCATTCATTGGTTGGTTCTTATGCCTTGACCAGGGATTGAACTGGCAACCTTGGTTTATCAGTACAATGCTCTAACCAACTGAGCTACCCAGTTAGGGTTATTGAATTCTTATGAGCACTATACTAATACATTAACATTTTTTTTCTCGCTTAATTGTCATCGTATTCCTATCAAGTGGCATACTCTTGCTAAATAAGAAATTACCACAATTTTAGCTGTTTAAAACAACACAAATATATTGTTTTATAGTTCCTGGGCAGGGCTGGGCTGGTTCCTTTATTACTGTAGGGTCTCTTTCAAGACTGTAGTGAAGGTGTTGGCCAGGAAGGCTAGGGTCTTTAAGGCTTGACTGAGGAGTGATCTGCTTCCAAGCTCATGGTGGTTGTCAGATTCAGTACCTTGCAGGATTGAGGCCTTCACCTTTTTGTTGACTTTTGGCCAGAGACCAACTTCATTTTCTTGCCACGTGGGCCTCTCTGTATGGCAGATATTACTTCAAAGCTGGTGAGGGAGGAAGTCAGTTGGCAAGGTGGAAAGTATAATCTAGAAGTAGCCGTCATGTGGCATTTCATCACCTTTCCCATATTTCATTGATTAGAAGCAGATCATAGGCCTGCCCAAACCAAGGGCAATGGGAGTCAGTGTTTTACTACAGTATGGCTAATTGGAGGTGGAGGGGCTCTTTAAGGTACCATTTTTATTATTATTTTAGAAAAGAAGAAACTTAATTTTTTAAGTAACTTACTTGAGTAATGGGGCCAGATCAAACTCAAGCAGTCTGGCTCTACAACCTGGTCTCTTTTACCATTATATTTTAAGAAGGAATCAAAAATGGTAGGGTTTGGCAGTTTGGAGAGTTCTTTGGAGACTTTTGTTTGATGTCTTTTAATGGAGTGGTGTGGGCTGAAATCACATGCTTGGGGTTTCACTGAGTGCATGTAGGAAAGAGACAGAGTAGAGATTACTCTTTCAGTAGGTAATTTTAAAAAGAGAACAGTAATCACATATTATTGTCACATACAGAATTATTCTCTCTATAGTAATCCAGAATTTTTTCTTTTTCAGTTCACTGAGTTTAACCAGTTATGCCATTCAGTTGCCAATATCAAGCAAAGCAAACATAAGCCAGTTTTAATCTGCTTTTTTAAGAAAAGTGGTAGTTGTTCTCACAGTGCCTGACGGTAAGTAACAGTTCCTACCTTTACAGTAGAGTTTTCAGTAGATGTATACAGAGTCTAAGGCGTTTAAAATAATGATCTAGGAAGCATTAACTTTAAAACTTTTTTTTTGTTTTTTTCTCTTTTCCTGATAATTTTACTCTAAATGTCACGTGGAAAGAGTATAAAGATACCTACTAGTTTCTGGAAATTTATTTATTGTTGTCTTTTTACCACTTTCATTAATCTTAGTGATTTTGTTTATCTCAAGTTGTTAAAAATAAAATGCTAGATACTGAAATCTGTCTCTTTGTAGATGAGGAGATTTTATTTTATATATGGGGTTTGATATTGACAGGTAGTTAATGGCAGAGTTGTTTTAAATATTCTGATTTCCAGGCTCTCTCTGCTGTTCAGGAGGTGATGAAACTGTTAGGGATAGAGTTTCTTATATGGAGGGTTTCTAACTCAGAGTGGAGAGGGAATTCAGAGGCAGCTGAGTAGAAGGAAGTGGGACTAACTCATTTTTCCTAACTTGCTACTTCCTAGTGGCTACTTTTATTTGCTGTTCCGAAGTTTAACCTTAAGACTTTATTGTTAGAGGTAAAGAGTGGGGAAGAACTTTTCTTAGTTCTTAGTGAGTTAGAAAGATGTTTGACCAATTTTTTAAAATTTTTGTTTTTAGTTGTATTCTTAATGTAGAACAGTGTGACATGTACACAACTTTTTTAACCACTGGCCTCTCTCTTTAAATTATTTTTATTGTAAAACACTTATTGTAAAACACTTATGCTTTTTACTAGTTCAATTTGTTTATTTGTTTTTAAGCAACAAGTTTACTAAATTGTCTACTTAGACATCATAAACATAAAAACCTGTCGTCGTTGTTTTTGTTATTTAGTACAACTGTGCTGTGCCTTATGTGAGGGTATTTGTATGTGTTTTTAAGTTTGACCACTTGCCTTGTCTCTTTCTTTTAGTAACCATATCAGAGTGTGAGGTATAAGCCTACGGAATCCAGAGAAATCATGAAGTTATATGTATTTCTGGTTAACACTGGCACTACCCTAACATTTGACACTGAACTTACAGTGCAAACGTGAGCTGTATTTTATTTTTTTCTCACTAGCTTTGTATTTTGTGTATGCAAAAGTTAACGGGGGTGATTTGATTTTTGTGAAAAGTATTCCTTTGTTAATAAAAAGTAGTGATATAGCAAGTCTTACTACAGTATTTCATTCCAGTATATTGTTGTTCTTCTCTAAAATGCTGAAGTTAAAATTGTTGTTGAGCTTTATTCTGATGTATGACCACATTATTCACAGTAAACAAGTCATCCACAAACAGACATTCTGATTTCAAAGCAAAATTATCAACTAGAAGCTTTTATAGATGATTGCTATTCTGAGTTTCATAGGACACAGCTGAGGAGATTATTGCTAGATGTGCAAAGCGACATGTATCAATCACGTTTTTTGGTGATTTTTAAATTTTCTTGTGTGAATAAAGACAATTGTTTAATAGCCAAATTAGTGGGACTCACGTCTAATAATTCTCCAGCTTTGCAGGGATTTCAAATATTTGACTACTTACTGAATGCCCTCTTCCATTTGTAAAAAGTGGGGGTGGGCCTCAAGGAAGGAAAGATGTATTTTGACTCCAAACAGTAAGGAAATAGAAACAGCAAATACAGGGTCAGGCAAAAGTAGGTTTACAGTTGTGAGTACAGGAAACCCAGAGTTTATTTATGTATTGTTATTTATTAATTATTTTCCATAAGAACAACTGAAGACCTACTTTTTCTCCACTCTGTATTTCCAAATTTGCTTATATTTTTATGGTGGCAATAAGAGCAGAGACTTGATAGCAATATAGAATAAGTAAATCTGACTGTGAAAATATGATAAGTAATTTATGGAATTAATAATCTTAGTTGTAAAAATGGAACTGTGAAATTATTTTTAAAAATGTTTAGTCCTTATACAATATAATTTGCCTGTATAGGAGGGATTTTCTTTGAAAGATAGGAAAAGGAAACAGTTTTTATGTGGTTTAGATTTAATATATGGTTGTATAATATGATGTGGAGATTTAACACACATCCTGTGTTCTGAGGATATTAACAGACCTGATGCATATTTGAGCATACTCCTTTGCTACATTATATAAAGAGCATGAAAGTAAATGTTTACTGTCTGTATTTCATAGACTCACTTTTAGATGCAGCATGTCTGTGATTTATTCACCTAAAGTTAGCCAATTAGTTATGAAATCCAATTTTAGAGATAAAGAAGCTTGTATTTTTACTACTGTTTTGGTGCAAAATTTAAAGAGTGAAATCTATTAATCTATCAGATATTTTTACATAGTACTACTTTGATAATAAAAATATTTGTCATTGGGCTAATGTAAATAACTGATTTTTTCCCTTTTTATTAAAGTGTGGCAGATCTTAAGCATGCTATTCATAACAAATACAAGATTGCTATTCAGCACCAGGTGTTGGTGGTCAATGGAGGAGAGTGTATGGCTGCAGATAGAAGAGTGTGCACCTACAGTGCTGGGACGGTAGGTGTCTAACAGCTTTTTCATTCAAACATGCTCCACCTTCACATCAAATAGAAAATTGGGAACTCAGCATTCACAAGGAAGTTTTATCTGCTTTGTGTATTGAGGGCAATTGCATGTTTAGTATTTGTAATATTTTACTTTAGTTTTTTTTTGCATTTTTACTTTTATAGGACACAAATCCAATTTTTCTTTTTAACAAAGAAATGATCTTATGTGAACTTCCACCTGCTATTCCTAAAACTACCTTTTCAACAGAAAATGACATGGAAATAAAAGTTGAAGAGTCTCTTATGATGCCTGCAGTTTTTCACACTGTTGCTTCAAGGACACAACTTGCAGTGGTAAGATAGAAGTATTTTTTAAGATATAATATTTATTTACATATAGTATAATTTAAAATAAAAAATTGATCCATTTCACAAAAAATGTTTTACACATATATTTGGTAATATTTTCATGAGTTAGTAACTTACTAGGTATTTGTGAACATTCTAACAAATTTATTACCCCTAAAAGCATTCAAACCTAAAATAGCACAATATTCTACATTACAGTGGAAAAATGAAAAAATGTGAAAAACAGCAAACTTTAAAAAATATATATTTTGTGTTCAGTATGTCTGGTTTTAAAATTTCAGGACCACATAATATTATTCTACATTGTAATTCAGTGACAAAATCTTAAATATAGGAAGTGGTCTTAAATGTGATTTGTTCAACTTCTTTTCTAAAGAATGGTATGCAGATAATGACTTCTGAACATTGCTTTAATCAATAAAGTAACTATGTTAGAATAGGCATAAATAAAAAGCTTAACTAACTGTTAAAAATATGATTCTTTTTCCCCTATTCATATTTACTAGGTCCTGGAGGAAAACCAAGTTTCTTTCCAATACATACTTTTTATATTATAGCCTCCAGGAATTGTTCGCCAATCACTGGTTTTTCTTTTCATTTGCTAGTACTTGACTGTACTATTGACTATAAGCTATCACACTTTACCTTCAGACATGAAAAAATGCTCTTTTAAAATCCACCAACAGTATTTACCTTCTATAAAAATAAATTCATAAAATAATAAATTATTTGTGTTTACATTTGCCTTTTTTTTTTTTTTTGGAAACCTCCTAGCAGTTGGATTTGATGTACCATGTACATTTGTGAAACTACCCTAATTTTTACATAGGATACAACATAAAAAGAAAATAACCTCATCTTTCTGGGACATACTTAATAAACATTAAAGGGTTCAGAAATGTTTTTGAGAAGCCAAAATTATTTTTTAGGATTATTAACAAAGCAAGAATACTATTGTACAAATATTGGTGTGCAAAACTTTAGGCTACAAAATTGCATGCCATATAAAAAGTAATAAAATTTTGATTTGTTTGAAAAATATAGGTATTACACATTAATAAAAATGTAATATTAAATATAAAATTAAAGTCTTAATATATATATATAATTTTAAGTGACTAAAGAGAAATCAAATAAAACTTGACTAAACAAAGACATATTAAAACACATTACATTAAAAAGATTTAAAAATTGGTATGCCCAGAAGTAGTAGGTAAATGTAAAAAAAATAGCAATATTAATATTTGACAAAGTAGATGTTAAATCATTAAACAGAGCAAAGTGAAATTAATAATAAAAGATTGAATTTGTGAAAATGATTGTATTTGCCTATTAATACTAATGGCTGAATAATAATAATTATTATTCCAGGAGAATATAATGCAACGTAATGATGTACACGGGTGTTTATAGAAACATTATTTACTGCAGCCAGATGGTGGGACCAACTCAGATGTTCATTAATGGATGAATGTATAAACAAATATGGTATCTATATACAGTGGAATGTTATTTAGCCTTAAACAGGAAGGATAGTCTGATAGGAGCTACATTGGGGATGAATAATATTCTAAGTGAAATAAAACACAAAAGGACAACAAATATCATATAATTTCAATTATATGAGGTACCTAGAATAATCACATTCATGGAGGCAGGCTGTGGGGTGAGGGGAATGTAGAGTTAATTTAATAGATACAGTTTCAGTTTGTGAAAAACTGAATGTGAAAAAGTTCTGGAGATGGTGGTATTAGTGGTTGCATAGCAGTGTGTGAATGACTTAATGCTGTTGAGTGTATGTACACTTAAAAATGGGTTAAAGTGGTAAATTTCATGTGTATTTTACCACAATAATTTTTAAATTGGGAGGTTTTATTTTATACATTTTTTCCTTATCAGAAAGCCTTTGTGGACTAGATTTAATGCTGTTTATCCTGAAAATACAGAATATAGATACATTATTTCTTACAGATAAAACCTAGAAGAGTATTAAACAATAATATATTAATAGCAGTGAGGCCATGATAGGGATGCAAGGATGGTACAATATTGGGGGTGTATTAATTTAGTTAATTGTCTCAATCATTAATGCTTTATAAAACATATAGGATTACATTAATATTGTCCAGTAGAAGCATTTGTTAAAATTTCAATGGCTGTTCCTAATAAATAAAATAGAAGGAAACAAAAGAGAAATGTAACACAGACTTAATCAAATATAAATATAAGTAAAATAAATATATTTATTTTTAAACATTTATTTTTAAATATATTATATTTAAATAAAAATCAAATATAAATAAAAATATATTTTTAAATCAGTGTGATACTAGAGTCATTTTTGCCTAAATCAGAAACAGTCTGTTCAGTATGTTGGAGTTTCTGGGATATGTACTAAAATAAGAAAATGAAATAATGGTAACATTAATGGAAAAGAAAAACTCGAATTTAATACAAACCTATTAGAAGGAATTTTGATGTGGTGACTGGATATGTGATAAATGTTATTCAGATTTCATTGAACTAGTCCTGCTTTGGAATGGAAATAGTAAATATTGTACATCACAATCTGAATAGCAACAAAAATACCTATATACAATTATATTCAAGAACACAAATTATAAACAAAGAAATATTAAAATATTTTTAATATTAAAGATAATATTAATGCATTCATAAAATGAATGAGTTACAGTTAAAATTTCTACAGTGGTGAAGTGTTTTTGCTTGGGAGGTCAGACTAGGGAGAATTTTGGTTTATTTGGTTTTGTTTTAGATAAAATGGACTTCAAGTTCACATGGAAGGATCAATGTCCAAGAATAGCCAAGAATGTTCTGAGAAAGAAGAATGGAAGGTGGTGGGAAGAATGTATCTTTTAGAATTTAAAGCACTGAAAAGCTACTCTAAACAAAACAGTGACTTAAGTGAAACAATTTATTAGTATATAAGGAATTAGAGGCACTATAGTTTAATGGCGAGTGTGTGGTCTTCTGTACTCACATTCCTTGAGTTTAAATCTAGTCAGCCCTATTACTTGTGGTGTGACCTTGAACTCAGTTTACTTTCATTAGTAAAATGATAGGTTTTTGTTTATTGAACTATATAAATACACATTCATTTTTAATTCATTTACATAAACTACTTAAACACAAATTGTTAAACCTAGTATCACCCCAGAAACCCTGCTTCATTCTTTTTCCCATTCGGTATCCATCATTCGTCTTCCCTAAAGCATAAATTACTTTGCCTCTTTAGAACTTTGAATGTAATCATACAGTTTGATTTTTTCGTGTGTGGACTTTTTCAGTGTTATGTTCCTGAGATTCACTCATTTAATTGTGTATGTTAATGGTTTGTAGTCATTGCTATGTAGTATTCTATTGTACAAATATTCCATTTTGACTGTTGATGGGTGTCATTTCCAGTTTAAGACTGTTGTGATTAAGCTGCTGTGATTATCATTGTACATTGTTTGGTACACTTTTTGCATTTCTCTTGGATGTGCCTATTTCAGCTTTATGTACTGTTCTGTTGTTTGAAATGATTGTATCCATTTCTACTCCCACCATCAGTGTGTGATTGTTCCACTTGCTGGACAAACTTCACTAATTAATACCTGGTTTTTGTGATGCTCTTAATTTTAGTCTTTCTGATAGGTGTATGTGTAGTGGTAGGCCATGGTGAGTTTATTTGTATTTGATAATTAACAAGGATGAGCAGGTTTGCTTGCATTTATGAGAAATTTGAGTATCCTTTTTGTGACATTAATATTCTAGTTTCTTTATTATTGGGTTGCTAATCTTTCTGATTGATTTGTTAGTGCCTTTATGTAATCTTCATATAAGCTTTCTGTTGGTTTTATATGTTGGGAATATCTTCTGCCATTCTGTGGCTGGCCTTTTTATTCAACTAATGGTGTTTCATGATGAATAGAAATTCTTAGTTCAAGTTTCAGTTTATCAATAGTCTTGTTTTTGTTTTTAAGAAACGTTTGTATATCTCAAAGACATGAAGGGAATAGTCAATATAGATAGAGGTCCTGGAGTATGTCTTGTATGCTGTATTCCAGATGCCACATCTCACCCTACCCCCAGTCCTTTAAATAAGTCTCACTTATATCTATAGATCATTTGTAATTCATTTTTTATCTAATATATAAAAATAGAAAATTCAGTTTATAAATTCAGCACCCTGCCTTTTAAGTTTAATACTATATGGTGATCTTTTCATATCCTTATATATAAAAATACTTCGCCTTATACTACATAAATTTCATTATATTGGTATATTTTTGATAGACATTGAGGTTGTTTGCATTTCATTTTATAGTATTGAAATAAAGAAATTTTAATATTTGTTTATTTGTTTAAACTCTTATGGGGTAAATTCCTAGATAAGGAATCATTTTGCCAAATACTAGATACCATTTTGCTTTTGATCATTAATGCTGAATTGCCCTCAGTACTTTATCAATATATATTCCCAAAAGGAGTGAGTTAGGTATTCCTCTTCCTTCATTATCATAATAAGCTAGAAAAAATAAGGTAAGTTAAAGCATAACCTTAAAAGTGCTTTAAAATATGTTCAGAATGCATTCATGTATATATGTAAGTACACATGTGGAAATGTGCACAGAAACAGTACCTTCTATTACTATTTCTTTTTTCACTTTCAATATAGGAAATGTATGAAGTTGCCAAGAAACTTAGCTCCTTCTGTGAAAGTCTGGTCCATGATGAGCACCTTCAACACCAAGGCTGGGCTGCAATCATGGCCAATCTGGAAGACTGTTCAAATTCATACCAAAAGCTACTTGTCAAGTTTGAAAATATGTATTCACATTACCTGCAATCCATAGAAGACATCAAGTTAAAACTTACTCAGTATGTGTGCCATTCAAATGGATAATAAGATATTTGTTTAAAGTATCTTTGTACATTTTCAGGAGTCTCAGTAATTAATATTGTTTCAAGTTGGCCATATAGTTATTATAATCAAAGTTAATTTTTGAGACTTTTACAGATTCCAATATTATGATCAGTTTTACTTACTATATATGTTACGGATCTTCCACACTTCTTTTTCTTAAGTTTTTATCTCTCTGAAAAGGCCTAAAATGCTTTTGAAATTTTTTACAAACCCAAGAATCTCGGCATTCTGTCTCTCTGATACCAACTTTCCAATAAAGTAACGATAACAACAAAAAAATAACACATCTGAAGAAAACGGAAAAAATTTCAAGCATTAACCAATCAAGAAAAATTTTATTTCCCTAATATTATCATAGGATGTAGGCAGTACAGCTTGCTAGGATGGAAAAAAGCTATTGTGTTCTAACTTTTGTTTAGATGGCTTTCTGTTTTTTTGCATATAAGCCTATCTGATACCCTTGGCTTCTTTTTTTTTAAAGTTTTATTTATTTTTATAGAGAGGGGAAGAGAAGGAGAGAAACATCAGTGTGTGGTTGCCTCTCATGTGGCCCCCTTCAAGGACCTGGCCCACAACCCAGGCATGTGCCTGGACTGGGAGTTGAACCTGCAACCCTTTGGTTCACAGTCCGTGCTCAGTCCACTGAGCTACACCAGCCAGGGTTCTTGGCTTTTTTTTTTTTTTTTAAAGCATAATTAGCTCAGGCAGGTGTGGCTCAGTGGATTGAGCACTGGACTGTGAACCAAAGGGTTGCAGGTTCAATTCCCAGTCAGGGCACATGCCTGGGTTGCAGGCCAAGTTACCAGTAGGGGGTGAGTGAGAGGCAAGCACATACTGATGTTTCTCTCCTTCCCTTCCCCACTCTAAAAATAAAATAAAAATTTTAAAGGCTATAATTAATGTAAAAATATAGCAGTAATTCATGAATATAGCCCTTTGTGTTGTGTGTATATTCTTTCCTTTTTTTGCTTTTTTGTATTTCATTGCCTTGAATTGGGATTTTTTTATTTCATTCATTCAAGTGAACCTTATAAAATCAAGTTTCTCTGTTTGGCAGAATGAATCTTTAGAAGAATTTGGCCTCAATTTGACAATGGGACAGATACTGGGAAGGAAGGGGATGATTAAGACTATAAATATCTTTTAGAAGTTTATGTAAAAACCTTTTCATCTATTTTTTAGAGAGTCTCTTAGGTATGTTAATTTAAGGTAGGACTCTTGATTTAATTTTACATATATTTTTATAGAAGCCACATCATTAAGGTTTTATTTCTTTCCCATGCCTTTTCACAACATACATCTGTCTACCTATTTCTCTATTTTCAGGATTTGGTGAATGAAAGAGTTACCTTAATGTTTATGAATATCGTTAATTTTATCCTGTGCTTTCAGTATATCAGAGATACTTGATTAACTAAAAGACAAAAATTGTACTTTAAGGGACTGCTATGGTAAATCTTTTTTGTAAATTTGAATTTCTTATATCTTATGGTTTGATAAAAAAAACTATGTGTTTACTTGTTTAGTATGAACCGGCAACCTTTACTTTAGAATAGAATTTAAAGGTGTTGATACCCTTCTTTCTAACTCAGTTTCTTTTAAAGAATACCTCCTAGATTATATATGTATAATGTAACAGAAATCTGATGAGATTTGTTTGTATGATAATAAAATGCTAAGCTTTCAAAAAACTAATCTCTAATAGAGTGGCCCTGTTATTTTACTAACAGAACTATTGTATTTTAAGTTTAGGAACTGCGGTTTCAGTAATGGCCAAGATTCCGCTGTTGGAGTGCCTAACCAGACATAGTTACAGGGAATGTTTGGAAAGACTGGATTCTTTACCTGAACGTGAAGGCTCAGAGAAACCTGCGATGAAAACCTCCACTGAACTGGTGCTGTCTCCTGATATGCCTAGAACAACTAACAAATCCTTGTTAACCTCATTTCCCAAGTCGGTGGAACATGTAGCTCCAGATACCACAGATGCTGAAAGTGGAAAAGAAATTAGGGAACCTTGTCAAAGTACTGCTCAGCAGGAAGAAACTTCAATAGATGCTAAAGAAAGAGATCTTCCTTTTTTTAATGTTTCTTTGTTAGACTGGATAAATGTTCAAGATAGACCTAATGATGTGGAATCATTGGTTAGGAAGTGCTTTGATTCAATGAGCAGGGTAAGTAGTGATAATTTGATATTTCTTGTTATTTTAAGTGTTTCAAATTATACTAAATATTTTTACATAGTGGGACAATGGGTATTATGGTATAAATAATGAGTTTTGAAGTTAAAGATTAAAGTTTGTTTTTATCTTTATAATTTTTATTAATGATAAATTAAGACTAGAATTCTCTCAAAAGTTTACATAAAAACTATTAAAAGATTTATTTTTTATTTACACTGATAATGATTTAAATTCAGTGAAATGCACACATTCTTGAGTGGTTGATTTCATGAGTAGATGCCACCCAAGAGAAGATACTGAACATTTCTGTCTCCCAGAAAATTTTCCTGTGTCACTTTCTTTTTTTTTAAAAATATTTTATTTATTTATCTTTAGAGGGGAAAGGAAGGAGAGAGGAAGGAAACATCAATGTATGGTTGCTTCTCGTGCATCCCCTACAGGGAACTGGCCCCTGCCGGAAACTGGCCTGCAACCCAAGCATGTGCCCTGACTGGGAATTGACCTGTGTCACTTTCTAATCACCATTCCCCTAGAGGGAAACTTTCTGACTTTTAAAAGAAGAAATATGAAATGCTGCATCTGCCTGAGATACTTTGAAATTCAGAACTTAGATATGGTGTTTTTAGTTGTATTTTGTAATGAGATTAGCCTGTGTCTTGGATTCAGTTCTCCCCCCAAATAGTCTTTAACAAAAACTATTAAACCAGGGGAAAAGATATCTCTTCAAATCTGATATATAAACTAATAGAAAAATCTTTGAAGCCAGAAAAAGGAAGTTGATGAATACATGTTTCAGTGATGCATAAATGCAAAATAATATTTTAAAGTCTGCTGTTGTCTAAAGATAGTTGTCAGAACAGTTAAACACTTGTAAAGGTGTTCTCAGTGGTAAAAGAGGGTTGATTTTTGAGTACTGAGAGAAAGGCTGCACATTGTCTGGGATGCCTGGATAATATAGCACATACCTTTCTTAAGTTATGAGACAGTAAAGTGGAAAATTTAAACAAATTTTAAGTTTTTTCTTAATTCTTTTAATATCCATTTCTTTGATGATGACTTTGAGTAGGCATGTTATTTTAACCATTTATCATTGAAATCATCAAAGAAAGCTTCAGTTAAAACACTTGGCAGGGCAGGGGAGTGTGCAATAAATTATACAAAGATTAGTACCAAAAATGAGTGAAGACTAGTGTTCCCGTGTGAACTGTTGACATTTAATAGCTTAAAAATTTCATCTGTGAGTGTGGAAAATCAACCACTTGATTGTGGTTAGGATGATTATGGTACCATTTTTTAAAATATTTTTGCGTGTGTCAGCATATTTAAATCTACCAATGCCATAAATTTTATTCACTTTATGTGACAAAAAGGGAAGAACTGATCTTTTTTGTCTTAATTATAAAAACATAGGGATTTATATGTACAGAAAACATAAGTTAGGTATATTATTTTTATTATGGGGTCACATTATTGACTTTGCAGAAGTTAATCGTTTTTTTAATAAAACATAACAACAATATCTGATATCTTCTTGATATTTTACATAGCCATTTTATTGTGAAATAAAAATATAAACTTTGCCCTGGGTGGTGTGGCTCAATGGATTGAGCCCCAACCTGTGAAACAAAGGGTCATCCATTCAGTTTCCTGTCAGGTCATGTGCCTGGTTTGCAGGCCAGATCCCCAGTTGGGGGTGTGCAAGAGGCAACAGATTACAGTTTGTCTTACACAGAAATGTTTCTCCTTTTTCTCCCTCCGATCTCCTCTCTTTGAAAATAAATAAATGAAATCTTAAAAATACACGAACTTTTATTTGATTATGCTTATTTGTTATTAAATTAGTTAACATGACTTAAAACAACACCTATAATGTAGTGCTCTCAATTGCACATGCCCAGTAGATTTTAAATGTATTATTATTTGCTCAAAAACAATGGAAATCCATTTTGAAGAATTTGTTTATATATATTTCTGATTTTACTCAGTATGGATGATCTGTTAATGGGATTTACCCCATAGTAGTACTTTGCTGTGATGTTTTTATGAGATTAATATTTTTCTCCTCATTAGTTTCATGAATTTATTTTTGATACCACTTGTGCCATTTCTAAAGATTGACTAAACTGAGTATGGGATATCTTTCATCAGAGATGCCTTCTTTTCATGTCACATTGTGTTGTTTTCTAAAAACAACTGACTTGACTATCTGATATTGGTAATGCTACTTGCCAGTGAATCAAAAAATTTATCAAGGTTTGATATTCTTTTATAAAAGCAAATTTTATTTAAAGCTATTACAGACTAATCCCAATTTTAGCAGTTTTGTCACATATTTTCAAATGCCAAAATCAAATCTCTTTTTTAAGAAATTAGTCAGTCTGGCTGGTGTGGCTTCCTGGATTGAGCACTGGCCTACGTGCTCAAAGAAATGAGTCAAGACATAGGTATTATGGAATTTGCATAAGATTTGGAGTCATAAGGACTGGCACTGCCATTTATTTATTACTTCTGTCATTCATAATAAGTCTTTTGAACCCTCTGTTTTTACTATTTGTGTGGACTGATAGGTGCTCATGTCTTTTTTTTAATAAAATATATTTTATTGATGATACCATTACAGTTGTTCTATTCCCCCCTTCATTCCCCTCCACCCTGCACACCCCTCCCCCACCATTCTCCCCTTTAGTTTCTGACCAGGTGTCTCAAGTTCTTTAGATTCTATATTTCCCATACTATTCTTGCCCTCCCCCCCTATCTATTTTCTACCTACTGTCTATGCTATTTTCTGTACCTTCTCCCCTTTCTCCTCCTCCCACTCCCCTGTTGCTAACCCTCCATGTGTTCTTCATTTCTATGGTACCACTCCTGATCTAGCTGTCCTCTTGGTTTGCTTTTGTTTTAGGTGTGGTTGTTAATAACTGTGAGTTTGTTGTCCTTACACTGTTCATATTTTTCATCTTCTTTTTCTTAGATAAGTCCCTTTAACATTTCATATAATAAAGGTTTGGTAATGATGAACTCCTTGAATTTGATCTTATCTGAGAAGCACTTTATCTGTCCTTCCATTCTAAATGAAAGTTTTGCTGGATAAAGCAATCTTGGCTGTAGGTCTTTGGATTTCATGACTTGGAATACTTCCTAGGTCTCTTTTGAGAAATCTGCTGACAGTCTGGTGGGAAGTCCTTTGTAGGTGACTGTCCCCTTCTCTTGCTGCTTCTAGAATTCTCTCCTTCATTTTAGTCTTGGCTAATGTAATTATGATGTGCCTTGGTGTGTTCCTTCTTGGGTCCAATGTCTTTGGCACTCTCTGAGCTTCCTGGATTTCCTGGAAGTCTATTTCCTTTGCCAGACTGGGGAAGTTCTCCTTTATTATTTGTTCAAATAAGTTTTCTACTTGTGGCTGTTTCTTTTCTGGTACCCCTATAATCCGGATGTTGGAACGTTTAAAGATGTCCTGGAGGTTCCTAAGCCTCTCCTCATTTTTTTGAATTCTCATTTCTTCATTCTTTTCTGTTTGATCATTTTTTTCTTCCTTCTGGTCCACTCCCTTGATTTGAGCCTTAGTTTCCTTCCTGTCAGTATTGGTTTCCTGTGCCTTTCGCTTCATTTCAATTAGTTTAGCCTTCATATGTTCCTCTAGTTTGTGACTATAATCAACCAGTTCTGTGAGCATCCTGATCACCGGTGTTTTGAACTGTGCATCTGATAAGTTGGCTATTTCTTTTTCGCTTAGAGTTATCGGCTCTGGGACTTTGAGTTCTTCTTGAGCCATATTTTGGACTGTTCGTGCCTGTTATGTATGAGGAGCGTGCCCTAGGTGTTCACCAGGGCGGGGCAACTCAGTTGCTGGGTTGTGACGCTGTATGTAGGGGTGGGTCAAGGGAAAGCAATGGCAGTCCTCTCTGCCGCCTCCCACCACCAGGGCCGCTGGGTCTGTCCTACTGCGTGCGAAAGTGCAACCACGGTCCGCCGCCTTACGCACTCACTGGGTTCGCCTGCTGGGGCCTGCGTGGTCCATCTCACTGCTCACTCCTCTGCTGGTTTATCTGCGTGCAAATGTGTGACTGCAGTCAGCCTGCCCTGCACCCTCACTGGGTCTGCGCTGCTACCCCGGCTGCCTGTGCACCTGGGTCGGGGGATCTTTCCTGCCTGACCCTGCTCCGCTGCTGGCTCTGCCCCTCTTACCAGTCCTAGTTGAACGGTTCATTGTTGTTGGACTTCTGTATAGTTCAATTTTCTGTTCGTTGGCTGTGTCTTTGTTTACTAAACCTTTGTTGTATTCAAACTTGGTTGTGGGAGAAGGCACAAGTTTCCACCTACACCTCCATCTTGGCAGAAATCTTAGGTGCTTATGTCTTGAACAATTTAGTGTTCCACACTCATATATCAAGAAAAATTTAGATTTGTTACTCATGCATTTTCTTAGATTGTAGTGTTCTAATAATTGGAAACATGTACATTTAGTTCATTTCTAAGCTATCCAGAATAGTGCAAGCACAATTTATTGAATCTTGTCTTTGTGGAGTATTATTTGAATATTATTGTTTGCTCTATTACAGTGGAGATAGGTTTAGAGGTGAGGTGGAAAAATGGAGAGGGTAAGAAAATTTGTGTAGTTTCTTGTCTTCTCTGACAACAATAATGTTAACCTTTGTAGATGTAAGCAAAAAGCCCAGTTGTATAAAATTAGTGTAGCACTATGTTCAATATTGAAAATTTGCTGAACAATTATTAATTAATGTGTGTAATGCGTATTTAATGTTTCACTGAATATTCTTCAGTACCTGTCAGTGGAGTTGTGTTATATGCACAGTGAATTATGAAATGAGACATTAGGAGCCCTGCTTTTATTTGCTTTTTTTCTTCTTTAAAGTGTTGCTATGTTAATTCTATGTATAGTTGTGATTTTGCCCAAGTCAAAAATTTGAATCTGTTTTAGTAATCTTTTTAAGTCTTTCATCACCCTAACGTCTTTGGTGTATGCAGTACCTTGGATTGGAAATGTGTACACACTGTACTCAGTTACCATTAAATTGAGAAAAGGGAGAAAATGTTTGCATATGCACAAGTTTTAGTTCAAAGCAAGTGCTGCCTATATTTAAATAATATCTGTTAACTTTTTTGTGATGTTACAATTTGGCCTCTTACTGATTACACTGGATTCTTGGTGATAACAATAGACTAGTTTGGTTTTAACTGCTTTCTTATGTTCTCCGTGTGCCAGACACTACACAAAACTTATATTTGACTGTCCTTACAGAGAGGCAACAATGATCTTAAAAAAAAAGCTAAGTGGGACAATCAGGGTGAACAAAGATCAGAGCTAGATAAACAGAGGGTTTGTCTGCATAAACTAGGCAATGCAGATTCAAGAGAGGGTAGGCCTGGGAGGAATTATTGGTACCAAATCACTGAAGCTTTATTGCATTCTGTGTATTTTGGAAGTCATTATGTACAGAAGGGAGCCATTTAGGGATTTCCCCAGGAAACAACTATAATGAGTTTGTAATAGGAGGTATCATGTTGATATCCACACATAGATATTACCAAGCAGTCAAAAACAGGCCGAAAATTTGTAAGGGTCAGGAATTCAAAAAATGTTGGGAGTTAGTGCCACAGAAGTTATGCTTAAGTCATACAAAGAAAAGTAAAAATGGGCTGAGCATTAAATCCTGGTTCATCTCTATGTATGCATTAGATAGGAAAAGGAACCAGGAGGGTACTATGAAGGAACCCCTAAGATAATGCCCAAAAGCTTCGAAAGTTTGGAAAATGTCTTCAGTGCTAAATGTATAGGGAGCCTCAAGTGAAATGAGGTCATTGATGATCTTTGGCCAAATGTTTTTTTTATGGAGAGTGCATACAAAAAGACTGCCAGTGTAAATTATGTCTTTCAAGAGAAGAGGGAAAATGGAGTTGATCCAGTTTTTTGAGGAGCTAGGTATTGAGAACTAAGGGAGCTCCAGAAGGGAGGCAAGTTCGAAGATGTTATGTTTTAGAGAGAAGTTGGACTAATAAGACAGTCAATGACCAAAAAACTGTGTTTTAGTTTTTCACTCTGCTTTACTTCCTTAGACCTTGAAAAGAATGTTTTCTTTGAGATATTGGCAATGGAATAATTTGTGGCATTGATTGAAAAGTGTTATTCCTGGAACTATATATTCCTAATTATGTATTCCAATATAATCAGTAATACTTGTGTTTTATTAACATAATTGTCCTGTTTTTGACTTTTTGCTGAAAATACAACTTAGATTCCTAAATATTTCTTTGAAGTTGTTACCAAAATATTATGAAAATATAATTTAAAGTATTCGATGAAAGTTTATTCATATGTGTGTTCTTGTCATCTAGCTTGATCCAAGGATTATTCGACCATTTATAGTAGAATGCCGTCAAACTATTGCCAAACTTGATAATCAGAATATGAAAGCCATTAAAGGACTCGAAGATCGGCTGTATGCCCTGGATCAGATGATTGCTAGCTGTGGCCGACTGGTGAATGAGCAGAAAGAACTTGCTCAGGTACTTATTGCAAACTTCTCTCAGGAAAAAGAATTTGTAGCTTTTCTCTATAAGTATTTTATATGTAGTATTAATTTGTATGTACCATGTTTCTGCTTCATCCTTGAATATTGTTAATACAATATTACTGTTCCCATATATAATAAATAAGTCATGTTCTTAACAATGAGCTTAGGTTATGTTAGATGACAACTGAAAGATAAAACCATGAAGCAGCTGGGAAAAAAATGTGTTGAAAGAATATACAAAGCAATCATTGTACTATACATTTGAATACCTTCTACTCTCCTGTTAAAAAACTAAAAAGAAATAAAAAGAATAAATATAATTTGTAAAGGACAGAAGGAATGTATGAAATCTTAAAGAATTTACTAATATTTAGGCTTTTATGACCGGAAAAAAGGGATTAACCTAGACATTTTCTCTCAATGCTAGTCACTTTTAGTTCATCACAGCTTTGTCCTCTACCCGTGCTGGCAAGTCCTCTGGCAAAACAGCCTCTAACAAAAAGAGTTGACATTTCAACATGCTTTTCCAATTGTATAAATGTCTCTTTTCATTAGAACATATGAGTGAGTAATCAGTATGATGGGGGCAAATATATAATTTACTCATTGAATTTATCATGATTTCCATAACCTCTCCTTTTCTCCCTTGGTTTAGGGTTCAGCCACCTTAGTTTGAACTGAATTCTTTGTTCTGTCTTTTGGCATTGACTGGAAGGAACACCAGTGCTCCCTCCAGTCAGTGCTAAAAAAAAAATACTGTAGTAGCACCAATGCAGTGTTAACTACAGTCATGCCTGTCTTTGTTTAGCTCCTGATCTATAGAAAATAGAAAATGGCCAACATTTCACAATTTTAATGTTTGTGATAGGTTTTTTCCTTCTTGTTTCAGTGGAAACCCTTAATTGGATTAGGAAAGTTAAATTTAAATTCTAATCTTGAACTATATTTGAATTTGTGGAATTAATTCTGTGAGTCATAATATATTGTTTTTTATGTATATCTGGATTTAGATTAACATTGGTAAACTGAATTATATGTAGTTTTCATTTGTTATG
Source organism: Sturnira hondurensis (assembly GCF_014824575.4). NCBI lineage: Eukaryota > Metazoa > Chordata > Mammalia > Chiroptera > Phyllostomidae > Sturnira > Sturnira hondurensis. Next base: position 4,000,430 of record NW_028097436.1, on the reverse strand, counting down.
TGTCAAGTTTGGGAATCAAGGTTGTAATAGCTTGAAAATATGTTAAGAAATCTTTTAGTCCACTTATTTGTTGTAAATACTGAATAGTTGTCTTTAAATCAGTCATTTCTTGTGTATAATCTGTTTTTCTTTTAATACTGTGTTCTTTTTAGTCTCTGCTGTTGCCTTTTAGATTATTTTTATTTAAAAAGTGTTATTTTTATTCTATTCATCATATTACCTTTTTTCTTTTAAGTAATACTTGATATGTTAAAGGCTAATATACATTAAAATATCTTTTATTTCTTTTTAGTGGCAAATTCAGTTTTATTCATTTGAAAAAATCTCTTTAAATCACCTTTATTTCTGAATATGTTTTGGTATAGAATGCTAGGCTGTTGGTACTTTTACCTGTGGTTTGCTTTTCAACAGTTTAATATGATAGGACAAGGTGTGGCTTTCTCTGTATTTCTTCATTGGGCTTGTAGCACTACTTCATTGTGTGGCTTTCCATTAGTTTCTCTTCACATGTTGCCTTTGTCCTAAGCTTTCTCTTCTCCTTTATTGATTTAAATTACACATGTATTAGACCTTTTATCTTGTTTTTTTCCTACTTACCCTTGTGTTCTGAGTTGTCATTATGTATCTCTGCACTTTGTTCTATTTTCTTTTTTATCTAACATCAGATTAATTTTCAGACTTTTTTAGCCATGAATAGCTGATAAACTCATTTATTGATTTAATATTTTTGTTTTTTATTTTTAGCTCTACATTTTAAATTTCATTCTTTTGTATGTGTAGTTTCAAATTATCTACCAAGACATTTAGTCTTATCCATTATCTCTTTGATTATATTAAGCATATAATAATTTAAAGACTATTATTTGTTAACTCTGTTATCTGTGCCTGTGTATCTATGTTTCTTATAAGAGATTCATGTGGTTTTGCCTTTTCAGGAGCCTAATTAGTTTTGATAAGAAAAATCAGGAATACGAAGGAGGACAGAAGACATTTTCTTCTAGAGAGAATTTGTTTTCTGGTTTTTTTGTGGTTGTTGTTGTTTGTTTGTTTTGCATATGGTAGAAGTGATTTTAATCTTAGGTCACTCTAAATCCAGTTTCAAAGATTTAGATGGGAAGCTGGTTTTCCAGACCTTGTGATGGCTAATCTGCTTATTTCTTAGGATATAACTTTTGGGGGGTATTAAAGCAAAGTGTGTTCCATTGTCATTTTCCTTGCATGGCACTGGTCTCTGATCTTTTTTTTTTTTTCCTAGCTCCCTGAGGAACTAGGGGAAGAATTGCTAATCTTAATCTTACCCTTGTGCTCTTCTTCAGGAATCAGGAGTTGTCTCTAGTACAGAGCATTTCTAGGTGCCTCACTCACTCTTTGTGTTCTCTCCTCCTCCTAAATCCTAGCGCCATCAATATGTCTGACTCCTTTACTGCTTTCTTGGATATGTAATGACTAATGCCACAGGAAAGCTGGTCTGTACTACCTTTACATTATAGTCTACCATCACTCATGGTAGAACTCTGAATTGTTGATCTTGGGTACTTCTCCAGTGTCAGTCTCTTTTCACCCTCCATTGAAAGAATCGGTTTATTTAACTGTACTGCTTTTGATGGTCACTTGTGTTATTTCCATTTGTCCTTATTACAAACATTGTTTTAATATCCCAGTATATCCATCTTTGTGTGCATATTCTAGTGTTTCCTTTTTTGAGCTTTAGTTTTTTGGGTTTTTTATTATAGTTGGCATTCAATATTATATTAGTATTTAAGTACAGTCTCCAATAAGAATTGCTAAAATAGGGTATTTGCATGTTTTAAATATTAACTGATGATGTTATAATACCTTCCATAGGTATTATCCAAAACTTAGTCAACATTCCTAATAATTCATGAGAAGATCAATTTACCATGTATTTTCTCTGAATTGTCATTTACCAAATTTTCTTTACCCTAGTGTTTTTATAAGAATTTATTACAGGCCCTGGCTGGTGTAGCTCATTGGATTGAGCACGGGCCTGCGAACCACAAGAATTTATTACACATGATGGGTAATCCTTTGCCTGTTATAAATAATATAGGTACTGTCTCTTTGTTGACAGTAGTACAATTGTTATACAGAAGTTTTTAATTTTGATGTAGTCATATATATATTAGCCATTTTTAATAATTAATATTAAGAATTTATCATTCTTTTAAAATTGCCAGATTTTTAATATATTCAATTATATATTCTTTATATATTCAAGTTGTTTTTTAAATTGAATAAAACGGGAGTTCCAGTTCTCTTATCTTAGATATTTTCTCTCTTTTTTGTTCTTGCAAATTTCTTGGTTTTTAAAAAGTATTATTAAATTTTTCTAATACAATTGGAATGGATTTACATTTGATTACATTTTTAAAAAACATCTATTTCTGATGTTATCCTCAAATCTTCATTGGATTCATCAAATGGAGCTTTTGTCATACAAGGATAAATAATTTCTCTGGAGGTATAGTTGTTATGACAAAGGGAATAATAGTACATTTTTATTTTCTCAAAATAATAGAAGCATTTCTTAAAATTAGAGACTTTCTTGTTTTCTTTTCATTTCAGGTCTCGACTGTTAAACCTTAGGGAAAACAAACTGAAATGAAACTTAGTAGCATCTCCTGTAATGGTCCTGTGGAAATTTAAAAAACTAATTTTTTATGTCTTGTGATAATATGAGTATTCTGTCTAAATGTCTTCTCTCCTTCCCCCTAATTTATTTGCAGCTTTTGCCAGTGTTTTAAACTATACTAGTAGCTCGTAGAATTTAACCTTTAGAATACCTTATCCTAAATGAAGATAATTTTTCAAAGTATTTTGCTTTGTTTTGATTTTGATACCTGAATTAGTATAGTCCTTTTAGACTTTGAGAGACAAATACTCATTTAATTATTCTTAAGTTAGTATTTCTTGATATACCTATGAACAATACTTAATATGAGTGTATTTAGAAATCATCTTGGTAACCTGGTTATATATTGGGAGCAGTATAGTAAAATAGAAAGTGAAGCACTAAAATAGATGGATTTTATCTGGGCTTGCCTGAGTGAATCAGGCTGTTAGAGAAATTGGGTACAATAAGATTATTTTCAAGGGACTCATGAGAAATGGGGGATAACGTATTGAAGTTAGGTGGTGAATGGTCATTGGAGCAACTTTTTACTCATATATCTTTATGTGTTGGGCTGCTGGGGGATTTACATAGGCAGAGTTTTTTAACTGACACACTTCCACAAGATGCTTTTCTGATTTTGTGGTCTTGATTCAATCAGGTGTGTTTTCTCTAGTATGCTGTACTTTTAAAAATCTGTGCTTTTTGTGTCAGGAAATTCTTTTTTTTTAAGGGTTTTTTTTTTTGTCTTTTTTTAAAAAATTTGATTGTTGTTTAAGTATAGATTTCTGTCTTTTACTCCCATCCCAGCCCATCCCCCAGTGCTCCCCACCTCCCTCCCATTTCCACCCCCCCCCTTTAGTTGTTGTCCATGTGTCCTTTATATTAGTTCCTGTGAATCCTTCCCCTTGTACCTTGAAATTCCCTCCCCTCTCCCCTCTGGCCATTGTCTGCCTGATCTCTATTTCAGTGTCTATGATTATATTTTGCTTGCTTGTTTGTTTTGTTGTTTAGTTTCCTGTTAAAGGTGAGGTGATATGGTGTTTGTCTTTCACCGCCTGACTTATTTCACTCAGCATAATGCTTTCCAGTTCCATCCATGCTGTTGAAAAGGGTAGGAGTTCCTTCTTTCTGCTGCATAGAATTCCACTGTGTATATGTACCATAGTTCTTGGATCCATTCATTTACTGATGGGCACCTAGGTTGCTTCCAACTCTTGGCTGTTGTAAATTGTGCTGCTATGAACATTGGGGTGCATATGTTCTTTGGGATTGGTGTTTTAGGGTTCTTAGGATACAATCCCAGCAGTGGAATTGCTGGGTCAAAAGGCAGGTCCAATTTTAGTTTTCTGAGAAAATACCATACTGTTTTCCATAATGGTTGTACCAGTCTGCAATCCCACCAACAGTAAACTAGGGTCCCCTTTTCCCCACAATCTCTCCAGCACTTGTTTGTTGCTTTGTTCATGATGGCCATTCTGACTGGTGTAAAGTGGTATCTCATTGTGGTTTTAATTTGCATCTCTCTGATAGCTAGGGATATCCAGCATCTTTTCACATGTCTCTGGATCCCCTGTATGTCCTCCTTGGAGAAATGTCTATTCAAGTCCTTTGCCCACTTTTTAATTGGATTAATTTAATTGGATTGCTTGTCTTCTTAGAGTGGAGTTGTGTCAGTTCTTTGTTTATTTTGGAGATTAAAGCCTTGTCTGAGGTATCCTTGGCAAATATGTGTTTCCCATACAGTTGGTTGTCTTTTTATTTTAATACTGTTTCCTTTAGCCGTGCAAAAGCTTTTAATTTTGATGAGATCCCATTTGTTTATTCTTTCCTTTATGTCCCTTGCTCTAGGGGACATATCAGTAAAAATGTTGCTGCGTGAAATATCTTGAGATTTTCCTGCCAATGTTCTCCTCTAGGACTTTAATGGTATTGCAGCTTATATTTAAGTCTTTTATTTACCTTGAATTTATTTTGGTGTATGGTGTAAGTTGGTGGTCAAGTTTCATTTTTTTGCACGTAGCTGTCCAGTTCTCCCAACACCATTTGTTGAAGAGGCTATTTTTAGTCCATTTTATGTTGTTGCCCCCTTTGTTGAATATTAGTTGACTATAGAGACTTGGGTTTATTTCTGGGTTCTCTGTTCTGTTCCATTGGTCTGTATGCCTATTTTTATGCCAGTACCAGCCTGTTTTGATTATAGTGGTCTTATAATACAGTTTGGTATCAGATATTGTGATCCCTCCTACTTTGTTCTTCTTTCTCAAAATTGCAGCTGCTATTCGGGGTCATTCGTGGTTCCATATAAATTTTTGAAATGTTTGTTCAATGTCTGTGAAGTATGTCATTGGTAATTTAACAGGTATTGCATTAAATCTGTAAATTGCTTTGGGTAATACAGACATTTTGATGATGTTAATTCATGAAATTCTTTATTAATAGTCTAGAATTTAGATTTGGGATTGCTTTTGTATTTTCTTTTGGATTCAGTAAAAAGTAATTCAAAATCTATGAAGACTTTGATAAAGAAGATAAAAACAGTACGTTATTTCTAAATGGATTAAATCACAGAAAAAGTATAGCCACACTTGAGTATATGACATGTTGAAAGTAAAGTAAGGTATTAATACTATTGAAATTGTCTTATTTTTTATATATAAACTATTTTGACTTAATTTTAAGTACATGTTTAAATTTACATATTTTCATGATATTTAGAAAAGCATGAAATGAAAGGAGAGAAAGAAGTACTAGAAAGTAGGAAGGAACACTTACTGTCTTTGCTGATGAGTGTGGTTAAATCCCTAGAAGGATAATTGTTTATGATTGCAAGTATGTCAGGTGGATGTGCAAATACTAAATCTTTTATAACATATTAATTAGTAAATTAAGTAAGAAAAGAGCATGTATAAACACAATAAAAATATTTAGTAATAACATCATTAAGAAGTTATTAAAGAAATGTTAACCTCTTTGGGCAGTTTTTTTAATTTTTAATTTTTAATTATTTTTAAAATTTTAATTGTTCAAATACAATTTTCTATCTTTTACTCCCATCCCAGCCAACACCCCCCAGCTCTCCCCACCTTTCTCCTATTTCCACCCCCCCACACCCTGCTATTTTTTTGTGCACGTGTCCTTTATACTTGCTCCTTTAACCCTTCCCCTTTTCCCTTGAAATTCCCTCCCCTCTCCCCTCTGGTCAAAGGTGAGATCATATGGTATTTGCCTTTTACTGCCTGGCTTATTTGGCTTAGCATAATGCTTTCCAGTTCCATCCATGCTGTTGCAAAGGGTAGAAGTTCCTTCTTTCTTTCTTTCTGCTGCGTAGAATTCCATTGTCTAAAGGTACCATAGTTTTTTGATTCATTCATTTACTGATGGGCACCTAGGTTGCTTCCAACAGTTGACTATTGTAAATTGTGCTGCTATGAACATTGGGGGTGCATAGGTTCTTTGGATTGGTGTTTTAAGGTTCTTAGGATATAATCCTAGCAGTGAAATTGCTGTGTCAAAAGGTAGATCCCTTTTCAGTTTTCTTAGAAAATTCCATACTATTTTCCATAGTGGTTGTATGTTTTAAAATTTTTTAAAATTGTTTATTCATTACAGTTCTAGTTTTTTTCCCCTTGTGCCCCCCTCCTTGCACCCCACCCCTGGAGCCCATAGTCAATCCCCTTTTCATTGTCCATGTGTCATTCACAGGTGTCCTTTGACTAATCCCTCCCCTACCTTTCACCATTCCCCCTTCTTTCCCCTACTACAGCTGTCAGTCTGTTCCATTTTTCCATGTCTCTGTTTCTTTTTCTCTCATTATTTTGTTCATTACATTCCAGTTATAAGTGAGGTCATATGGTATTTCTCTTTCACAGCCTGGCTTATTTTGCTTAGCATAATGCTCTCTAGTTCCATCCACGCTGTTCCAAAAGGTCAGGCTTCCTTCTTTCTTTCTGCTGCATAGTACATTTACATTGTATAAATGTACCGCAGTTTTTTTTTAATCCACTCATCTACCGATGGGCTGTTTCTAACACTTAGAGCTATTGCAAATAGCACTGCTGTGAACATAGGGGTGCATTAATTCTTTGGAATTGGTGTATCAGGATTCTTGGGGTATATTCCCAGCAGTGGAGTTGCTGGGATGTAAGGCAGTTCCATTATTAATTTTTTGAGGAAATTCCATACTATTTTCCACAGTGGCTGCACCAGTCTGCATTCTCACCAACAGTGTACAAGGGTTCCACTCCCTTTTTTCAGTGTCCTCATCAGCACTTCTTTTTGTTGTTGGTTTAATAATGATAGCCATTCTTACAGGTGTGAGCTGAGATCTCATGGTGTTTTTAAGTCGCATGTCTCTGATGGCTACTGATGTTGAGCATTTTAAAATACTGTCTATGGACCATCTATATGTCCTCCTTGGAGAAGTGTCTATTTAGGTCTTTTGCTCATTTTTTAATTGGGTTGTTTGTCTTCTGGATGTTAGGTCATATGAGTTCTTTATATATGTTGGAGATTAAACACTTGTCTGATGTTTCATTGGCAAATATGTTCTCCCGTACAGTTAATTACCTTTTCATTTTGGTGATGATGCTCTAGCCTAGAGAAGCTCCTTAATTCGATGTAGTTCCATATGTTTATTTTTTTCCTTTATTTCCCTTGCCTTAGGAGATACGTTGGCAAAAATATTGCTACATAAGGTTTTATTGCCTATGTTTTCTGCTAGGACTTTTATGGTATGACTAAAATTTTAAGTCCTTTATCTGTTTTGAGTTTATTCTGGTGTATGGTATAGGTTGGTGGTCTAGTTTTTTTGTTTGTTTGTTTGTTTTTAATGTACCAGTTTAGTTTTCCCAACACCATTTATTGAAGAAACTATATTTACTCCATTTTATGCAGATGTCTTCTTTGTCAGCTATTAATTGACCTTAGAGACATGGGTATATTTCTGGGCTCTCTGTTCTGTACCATTGATCTACATGTCTGTTCTTATGCCAGTACCAGACTATCTTGATTAGAATGGCCTTGAATTACAGTTTAATATCAGGTATTATGATCCTTCTAACTTTGTTCTTCTTTTTCAGAATTGCTGAGGCTATTTGGGGTCTTTTATGGTTCCATATAAACTTTTAGAATATTTGTTCTATGTCTGTGAAGTATGCCATTGATATTTTAATATGGATTATGTTGAATCTATAGATTGCTTTGAGTAGTATGCATTTTGATGTTAATTCTTCTAATCCATGAACACAGTATACAAATCCTTTTATTTGTATATTCTTCAGTATCTTTCTTCAGTGTTCTATAATTTTTTGAGTATAGATCTTTTACATCCTTGGTTAAATTTATTTTTCTAGGTACTTTATTTTTTTATTATAGTAAATGGGATTTTTTTCTTAGCTTCTCTTTCTGATAATTCATTGTTGGTGTACAAGAATGCCATTGATTTCTGAATATTGACTTTATATACTGTTACTGTGCCAAATTCACTTACTAGGTCGAGGAGTTTTTTGATGGAGAACATACTGTTTTCTATGTATACTATCATACTGTCTGTGAATAGTAACAGTTTTATTTCTTCCTTTCCAATTTGGATGACTTTTATTTCTTTTTCTTGTCAAATAGCTGTGGGTAGAACAGCTAATACTGTGTTGAATAAGAGCGGTGAAAGTGGGCACTCCTGCCTTGTTCCTAATCTTAGTGGAGACGCTTTTAGTTTTTGCCCATTGAGTATGATGTTGCCAGTAGGTTTCCTGTATATGGCCTTTATTATGTTGAGTTATGCTCCCTCTATTCCAACTTTGCTGAGTGTTTTTATCATAAATGGGTGCTGTATTTTGTAAAATGATTTTTCAGGATCTACTGATAAGATCATTTGATTTTTGTCTTTCATTTTGTTTATGCAATGTATTACATTTATTGCTTTCCGAATATTTTATACCATCCTTGCATCCCTGGGATAAATCCCAGTGGTCATGGTGTATGATCCATTTAATGTATTGCTGGATCTGGATTGCCATTATTTTGTTGAGGATTTTTTTAGCATTATGTTCATCAGAGATATTGACATGTAATTTTCTTACTTTCTTGTATCTTTACCTGGTTTTGGAATTAGAGCAATATTGGCCTCATGAAACGAGTTTGAGTGTCTTCCTGCTTCTTGCATTTTTTTTTTTTTTTTTGGAATAACTTGAGTATAGGTGTTAGTTCTTTTTTGAATGTTTAGTAAAATTCACCTGTGAAGGCATCTGGTCCAGCGATTTTGTGTGCTGGGAGGTTTTTTTTTATTATTGCTTCAATTTTGTTAGTTACCAGACTGTTCAGGCTTTCTGGTTCTTCTTGTTTCAGTTTTGGGAGATTGTATGTTTCCAGAAATTTGTCCTTTTTGCCTAGTTTGTCCAGTTTCTTAGCATATAGTTCTAGTAATTTCTTAAAGTCCTTTGTTTTTCTGTGGTATTGGTTGTTACATCTCCTTTTTCATTTCTGGTTGTATTTATTTGGGTCCTCTTTCTTTTATTCTTCATGAGTCTGGCAAAAGGTTTTCAATTTTGTTTATGTTTTCAAAGAACCAGCTCCTGGTTCTTTGTGATTTCAAAGAACCACAATACATTGATTCTTTGATTTTTTTTTTTTTTTAGTCTCTATGTCATTTAATTCTGCCCTGATCTTGATTGTTTCCTTCCTTCTACTTGCTCTGGGCTTTGTTGTTTTTCCTCTAGTACTTTTAGATGTAGGGTTAAGGTGTTTATTTGAGATTTTTTTTATCTTCTTTAGCTAGGCCTGTATTGCTATGAACTTCCCTCTCATAACTGCCTTCACTATGTACCATAGGTTTGGGTTTGTTCTGTGTTCATTTTCATTTGTTTCCAGATATTTTTAAATTTCTCTCAATTTTATTATTAAAATCATTCATTATTTAATATCATGTTATTCAGTCTCCCTGTCTATTTGAATGTTTTCGAGTTTTTGCCTTAGGTTGTTTACTAGTTTCAAGTCATTGTGATCAAAGAAGCTGGTTGATATGATTTCATTTTTCTTGAGTTGTTAAGGCTTGTTTTATGTCCTACCATGTGTTCTATCTTTGAAGATGATCCATTTGTGTTTTTAAAAGAATGTGTGCTTTGCTTTTTTGTTGTGAAATGTTCTCTAAGTATCAGTAGGTCCATTTGATCTAGAGTATTGTTCAATGCCACAATATCCTTTTTGATTCTTTGCTTGTAAGATCTATCCATTGTTGACAGTGGGGTGTTAAAATCTCCTACAATGACTGTATTTCTGTCAATCTCCTTATTACTGTCATCTGAGTTTTTCTTATGCATTTAGGTGCTCCTGTGTTGGCTGCGTGTATATTTCCAGGGGTTATATCCTCTTAGTGGAGTACTCCCTTATGTATTATAGTGACCTTCTTTGTCTCTTGTTATGGTCTTTGTTTTCAAGTCTCTTTTGTCTGATAGAGTGTTGGTACCCCAGTTGTTTGTTTTTGTGTTTTTTTCCATGTCTTTTGCTTCGAATATTTTTTCCAGCCCTTTACTTTTAGCCTGTGTAGATCTTTAGTTCTGAGGTGAGTCTCTTGTAGACAATATATATATTCAAATTGTGTTTTCTTACCCACTCAGCTACCTTATGTCTTTTTATTGGAACTTTTAATCCTTTTACATTTAAGGTTATCTTTGCCATTGACTTGTTCATTGCCATTTTTTCCTTTGTACCTGTGTTCCTCTTTTTTCTCTCTATTTTAAAGTAATCCCTTTAGCATCTCTTGCAGTGCTGGCGTGGTCGAGATGTACCCTTTTAGCCTTCTTTTGTCTTGGAAGCTCTTTATTTTACCTTGCGTTTTAAGTCAGAGCCTTGTTAGATAGAATAATCTTTGTTGCAGGCCTTTGCTTTTCATTGCTTGGAATATTTCTTGCCATTCCCTTCTTGATTATAGTGATTCTGTTGAGAAATCAGTTGATAGCCTTATCAGATCTCCCTTGTATGTTACTAGCTGTTTCCTTGCTGCCTTTAAGATTCTCTTGTTGTCTTTAAATTTGGCCACTTTAATTATGATGTTCCTTGGAGTGGGGTTGTTAGGGTTCATCTTGATTGAGACCCTCTGTGTTTCCTAAACTTGCATGACTTTTTCCTCATCAAGTTAGAGAAGTTTTCTGTCATTATATTTTTAGACAGGTTTTGTATCCCTTGCTCCTTTTATTCTTCTGGTATTCCTGTGATGCAAATGTTGTTCTGAAACTTCCTTAAACCATCCTTATTAATTTTTAATATTTTTTGTTTTGTTGCTCTGTCTGGGTGTTTTTTTCTACCTTCCAGCTTGCTTGATTGCTTTTCTTCATTTAGCCTGCTTTTAATTTCTTTTATTGTATTCTTTATTTTGGATATTATATTCATCTTTTCCTCCTGGCTCTTTTTTATAGTTTCTATGCCCTTTTTCATGCTGATGTAATTCCCACTAAGTTCCTTATAGCTCCCATAAAGTTCCTTGTAGTTCTCACTGAGTTCCTTGAGCATCCTCATAACCATTATTTTGAATTCTATGTCTGATAGATTGCTGGCCTCAATTTCAGTTATCTCTTTTTCTGGGGGTTCTTCCTTAACCTTTGATTGGGGGTTGTTTCTTTGTCTCCCCATTTTAGGTGACTTTGTTTCTGCATTTCACATTGCTCTGCTTTGACTGCCTGTCTTCATGGGGTGGCCTTCTGTGATAGGAGTTCTGTGGGACTCAATGGTACAGTCTCTTTGATCTCCTGATCTGGATAATCTAGGGATATCCTTTATTCAGTTTATGTGGGCCCCCTTGTTGAACTTGGACTTCAATTATTCATGGCTCATTTGTTGGTGGGTTCTCACCTCTGGCTGGCTGACTGTCACAGCCCCACCACATCTTGTATGGCATTGTATAGTTGCTGGCAAAACAACACAAAACTACCCAGGAAACCAAAATCCATGCCAGTAGAAATATCCACCTCCAACCATATCAGGAATATCAATAGAAATGATTGAATATTAATAAAGGTGGGAAAAGACTAAGATTATTATTAGGTAGGAAAAAAGAGTGTGAGATGACTAAAGGAGAGAAAAGGGATTTTGAGAAGGAAGGGGGAGGAGAAATAATAACAGTAGGGAACAGAAACAAGGCATAGAAAGGGAGAAAGTAAAATATAAATATGTAAGTAAAAAAGGGAAGGCTGATGGCAAAATAGAGTAAGAAAAGGAAGAATATAATATGAGGTTTGAAATAAAGTAAAAAAAAAACAGTGAACCAATGGGAACAAAGTGAAAGAAAAATCATAACAGGGCCAATAACTGATAGATGAGCAAAAATTAATAAAGGTGAAATAAGAATAAGTATTATAAGAAAGAGAAGAAAGAATATGAAATGTCTATTGTAATAAAGAAAAATGATTTTGAGAGGATAGAGGGAGGAGAAATAATACAATTCAGGAGTAGAAACTAGGCTAAGAGAGGGGAAAAAACAAAATTTCAAACTCAAGTAAGCAATTCTAGGACGAAGGGAAAATGAAGTAAGGGTGAGTAACCTCTGAGATTTGAAATAAAAATATAGTGAATAGGAATAAAGTTAAAGAAAAATAGGAATAGCTGCAATATCCGCACCAAACAAATAATGATTAATAAAGTTGGAAAGAAAGTAAGATTATTATAAGAAAGGGAAAAAAAATGTGAACTAAAGTAAGTAAAAATCATTGTGAGAGAATAGAGGGAGGAGAAATAGTAGAGTAAAGAATAGGGACAATGCTTATAAAGGGGGAAAGTAAAATTTAAAACAAAAAATAAGAAAATGAAAAAAAGGGTAGGAAGAAAGCAAGATGGAGGAAGGCAAGGAAGGGTACATGTGAGATTTGAAATTAATATAAAAATCTAAATAAAAAGAATAAAAGTAAAAGACAATAGTGAATTAGTAAAAGACAATAAATAGTAAAAGACAATTGTTGGGATACAATTTATTTACAATAAATAGTAAAAGACAATTGTTGGGATACAATTGAAGAAAAAGTAATGAAGTTAAAAGACCGTATGAAAGAAAAAATAACAAATTTTGAAGAAGAATGAGGTAGAACTCATCAAAGCAGAGTTTCATGTTTTTGCCTTCTGTCTTCTGGGCCATCCAACTCTGGCAGCAGTACATGTATCACCTTCACCTGCCTCTAGAGGGGGCTTTTATTGAGATCTGAAGGGTGGGACCCTTGGCTTTTCCCTGGGAGGCACTGTTCAGTCTTGGAAAAACTGTAGGTGTGTTCCCCTGCCCCTGCGTCACCCATCTTAGTCTGCCTCAGCTTGTTTCTACTAATGTATAGTTTCTAATGAACTAGCTGTCCGTTTGAAGGGAGGGGCCCTTCTGTGTAAGAGATCAGCTCTTTCCCACTTCTGGCTGATGGCAGCTGTGTGTGCTGGCCCAGGCTGGGTGGTGCCCTGATTCCCCCTTGCTGCATCTATTTCTGATCTCCCTGCCTTGCTGGCCTCAGTGGAATAAGGGCTCTAGGAGCCAGTGTATTTTGTACAAATGGGCCCTTTAGCATTTTTCTTCCTATCTTTCTCCTGCAGATATGCACGGGGGGTTCTTGAGCCTGTCCTACCTGTTCTGCAAAGCTTCCCTGTTGGATGCAGTGCTGGCAGTCCTGCAGGAGGTGGGGTCTGAGTACATCCTTCCCAGAGATTTGAACTCTGCTAGGGAAGGGGTTCTGCCTGGCTATAAATAATCTCTGGTGCTCAACTCTTGCCTAATTTCCAGCCCATTAGCCTCACGATAGACAGTCCCCAACTCTGTTTTTTGTAGGCCCGTCTCACTATCCCCACTGGGCTGGGGTCCAGAAATCCCTTTGCTGTGAAACTTTCTAATCTCCCTGTCCAGCTCTATTCAGCGGGAGCAAACTATACTTTCAGCCTTGTCCCTTTGCTTGCAGGCACATTTTAGCTCCCATTTAAAAAATTCTCTCTGTGGCACACTGACTACAATACCAAGTTATTGTCCAATTTTTCATGCACACTGCCTCTCCAAAAACCAAAAGTATCTCACAGTCATGGGTGGCCGTGGCCTGTCTCCTCCCAACCCAGGTGTGGCCCCTGATCCTTTTGGAAGATAGAGTGCCTCTCTTTCTGTCACTCTCCCAGTTGGTGTTTGATGCTGCAACTATGGACCTGCTGCTCACTGTGTGTGTGTGTGTGTAGCTTGGATCTTCGCAACTTCACATATCCTCTCAATTTACTCCTGGCCCAGGTCTGGGGGTTCCCTGCCCTGGGAGGGAACCATGAAGCTACAATTTCTGACTAGTCTTTCTGCAGCTGCAGGCTCCACAAAGGGGGTGTTTCCCCTTCCACGTGTAAAATCTTACTACCCTTTGTGAAATGTCTTCTGTACTGTTTGGCTTCCAAACTTTTTATCAGCTGGGATTCTGTTGATCATTCAACATTTTTGTCAGAAGATAAGCCAAGAATCAGAGTTTGGGGCAAGAGCAATCAGACTCAGCTTCCACCTACTTGGCCGCCATCTTCTGTATATCCTCTTTGGACATTTTTTAAAAGATTTTATTTATTTATTTTTAGAGAAGGGGGAAGAGAGGGAGAGAAACGTCAGTGTGTGGTTGCTTCTCACATGGCCCCCACTGGGGACCTGGCCTGCAACACAGTCATGTGCCCTGACTGGTAATCGAACCAGCGACTCTTTGGTTCTGAGCCCAGGTTCAGTCCACTGTGCTACACCAGCCAGGGCCCTTTTGGACATTTTTTAAGTGCCTGCTGTTGGGTTTAGTTTGTCTGGTTGTGTGTACAAAAGACGACTTTCAAATATGACACATTTGTCTAAATTAATTTATAGCCTAAAAACAATCCTTTCCCTATTTAAGAAAATGATGTAAATTTCACTTGTGAAAATATATTTCATAGCTAAGAAAAATAGTATATTTTCCTACCAAATAATAAAATGTATTATAAAATCGCAGTGTTAAATTATTGTTCTAAAGATGGCACAAACTATCTCATCTGTCAGTTGAACAAAATATAGGCCAGAAATAAAAAGTACAAAGTCAATTAATTGTTGTTTTTCATTTGGATAAGTGTACAATATATTCTTGAATATCATTGGCCAAGATTAAATCAGTTACTCTTTTTCATGGCTTAAAATCAGTGACCGTATTTTATTTAATACTTATGCTCTGACCCATGTGTAGTAGGAGTCTAGACATATAATTTCTAGTTCTAATTTGGCTATTAAATGTGTCCTTCGACAAGTTTCTGTCTTTTCCTGGGTTTAATTTTTTTCTAGCATGAATATGGAAGTGAATTAGATAAGCATAGATTTTTTAAAAAAACACTGAACCTTTTCCTGTGTCCACATGTACCACAATAAAAAAAAGTAGCCCTTAAAATTTTGTTTGAAAGTAGCACAGTTCTTTGTTAACATAAAGATTTTCCTTCCAAAAGAATATTCACGTCTGTCATGAAACAAATTTAATTCTTTTGAAATATTTTTTCTCAAAGGGATTTTTAGCTAATCAGATGAGAGCTGAAAACTTGAAGGATGCGTCTGTATTACCTGATTTATGCCTCAGTCATGCAAATCAGTTGATGATTATGTTGCAAAATCATAGAAAACTGTTGGATATTAAACAGAAGTGTACCACTGCCAAACAAGAACTAGCAACTAATCTACATGTAAGACTGAAGTAAGTGTTATTTTGTTATTTCTAATTTAGGATGTTTAGAGTTGATGTTACTTAATTTCTCCCAAGTGGTGGCATATTTTTATTATCACTATATTGAAATACTTAATTGACTAACTTGGCATTAGATTATTTTTATAGAGTTTGTATGTCTCAATTTCATTTTATAGGTGGTGTTGCTTTGTAATGCTTCATGCTGATCAAGATGGAGAGAAATTGCAAGCTTTGCTTCGCCTCGTAGTAGAGCTCTTAGAAAGAGTCAAAATTGTTGAAGCTCTTAGTACAGTTCCTCAGATGTACTGCTTAGCTGTTGTTGAAGTTGTAAGGAGAAAGATGTTCATAAAACACTACAGGGAGGTATGCAAGTTTTATTGTTTTAATTGTGTATCAGTTTTAATGGATTGTTGTGCAATAATAACATAAACTTTCCTCCTTTTAGTGGGCCGGTGCTTTAGTCAAAGATGGGAAGCAATTATATGAAGCTGAAAAATCAAAAAGGGAATCATTTGGAAAATTATTTAGTAAGTGCTCTTCATTAATAACTTAAATTTTCCCCTGGCTGGTGTAGCTCAGTGGATTGAGCGCAGGCCTGTGAACCAGACTATCGCGGCTTGATTCCCAGTCGGGGTACATGCCTGGGTTGTAGACCAGTTCCCGGCAGGGGACACACCAGAGGCAACCATACTCTCCCTCTCTCATTCCCTTCCCCTCTAAAGATAAATAAATAAATTTAAAAAAATAACTTAAATTTATTTTTTAAGTAAAAAGTGGTTTTTATTTTAAGGATATGAATATATTGTAGCATGTATATGATTTTAATTAGCATTGAAATTTATGGAAACATTCCTTTTAAGTCTATAGAGTTGAATCCACTATTAACTTTTAAATATGAAGTATTATCAGAATCTTTAAAAGACAGGGGTTTTTTTCCCCTTGGTTTTTGTTTTTCATCCTAAATAAAGTTATAAAATAACCATATTGTTAATTTCTTTACATAGGGAAGTCTTTTTTAAGAAATCGTCTGTTTAGAGGATTGGACTCCTGGCCCCCGTCCTTTTGTGTATGTATTTATTTCCTAACCATAACTAAATTTTGTATGTGTTCAGAGTTTAATTTCAGAAGTAGAAGTATTTATCAGAAATTTTTTATCAGCATAAAGTTTTTGGCTTTAACAACAGCAAGTTGCTATAAAGCTTTAAAATACATTTATAATTTTTTAATTATATTTTATTGATTATGCTACTAAAGTTTTCTTCATTTTTCTCCCTTTGCTCCTTCTTCCCAGGGCCCCCTATTCCCTCAGCAGTCCCCCCACCATTGTTCATGTCCATGAGTTATGCCTATAAGTTCTTTGGCTACTCCATTTCCTTTACTGTACTTTATATCCCCATGGCTATTCTGTAACTGCCTGTTTGTACTTCTTACTCCCCTCACCTCTTCACTCATTCTCCCACACCCCCCTCCCATCTGGCAACCATTTAGTAACCAACTTCTTTTCTCTCTTAAGAGTTTCTTTTTATCTTTAACCTTTGGCCTTTTAATAATGATGTATCATGTAGTGAGCCTCTTTGCATCCATCATAATTGGGACTCTGTGGTTCCTGAACCTGCATGTCTATTTCCTTCACCAAATTAAGGAAGTTTTCTTTCACTATTTTTTCAGATAGACTTCCGATTTCTTGCTCTTTCTCTTGTCCTTCTGGCACCCCTATGAGGCAAATGTTGGACATCTTGAAGTTATCCCAGAGGCTGTTTGTACTGTCCTCATTTTGGGAGGTTCTTTTTTCTTCTTGTTTTTCTGTGTGGTTGTTTTACCCTTCCTTACATTCCAAATCGTTAATTTGATTCTCAGCTTCATCCACTCTGTTGTTCTTTCCCTGTAACTTGCTCTTTATTTCAATTAGTGTATGTTTAGTTCTGACTAGGTCTTTTGATGCTGCTGAGGTCCTCACAAAGTTCCTTGAGCATCCTTATTATAATCAGTGTTTTGAACTCTGCATCTGATAGATTGCTTATCACCATTTTGTTTAGCCTTTTTTTAGAGTTTTGATCTGATCTTTTATTTGGGCCATGTTTCTTTGTCTCCTCATTTTGACATTCTCTCTGTGTTTGTGTCTGTGTATTAAGTAGAGCTGCTTTGACTCTGTGTCTTAGTAGTGTGACCTAACATAGTAGATGTCCTGTAGGATCCAGTGACACAGCCTCCCTTCTCACCCAAGCTGGGTACTTGGAGTGGCGCCCTTCGTGTAGACTGAGAACACCCTCCTCTTGTAGTTACTATTGGCAGATCAGTGTGAAGGACTTACCCAGGCCAGGCAGCTACAGGGACTGGCTGTGACTCTGACCACCAGCCTCCACCATCTATGGAGGATCAGCTGTGCAGGGGTAGGGTGGTGGTGTTCCAAGTGGACAGTACAACTGTCCACAGGATGCACTGGCCCTGGGGTTTCCACGATGGTACAGTCCAAGGTCAGCCCCCACCTATGTTTTGCCCAGGTCACCCTGCCTGAGCTGTAAAGTAATCTGAGATGTCTGCTACTTGTGCTTGGCTTGGAGATTCCCAGGCAAAACCAGGTTGTGAATCTAATCTGGCTGCCCCTAGGGCTCACTGAAGCCGTGCTGTTGTTTGTTTGATAGGATTTAGGAGCCAAGTCCAGTCATTTTTTTTGATAAACATCTTGGGTGGGCCTGCAAGTTGGGTGGGGCAGAGCCTCTGAGGATCCCCAAGGTGGGTCAGACAGTGTCAGCCAGGTTGGTGGAGTCTCAGATATGGCACCAGTTTACCAGCTCTGTTCGGGGAGAGTGTAACAAAGTGATAATGGCCTCTGCTCATCCCTATGCCAGACACTTCAATCTCTCTCCCTGTATACCAGTGGTGCCCTTCAAGCTGCCACCCCAGTGCTGGAACTCAGAAGGAACAAGTCTGAGTAGGTGAGCCCATGTCTGGGTTCTTTAGAGGAATTGACTGGGGCTCCAGAAGTTTCTTTCACCCACTCAGTCCCTGCTGGTTTTCAAAGCCAGAAGGTGTGGGTACTTATCTTCCTGGCACTGGAATCCTGGCACAGGAGGTCTGGTATGGGTCTGGGACTCCTCACTCCTGAGATATTCCTCCAGAATTTTTATCCATATGATTCTGGGACCAGCCCGTTCTGTGTCTACACCTTTTCTACCAGTCTGGATAGATGTAGTTTATTTAATTCTGTAGTTATCAGACTTCCATTCAACTCGATGTCAGATGTTCCTGAGTGATGGTTCTGTATTTTAGTTGTAATTTTGATGTGGTTGTGCAAAGAGATGAGCCATGTCTGCCTATACCGCCATCTGGACTCGAAGTCTATAGTTTGATCTAGACTCTCCTTAGCACAGGGGGATGTCTTACTACACTGTTAAGATTGATAGGAATAGATTCTTTTATTTGTATTTTGTCTTTTTCTCCTTTTGTCCCTTTCTTTACCATTTTCTTCTTTTCTTCCTCTCCCTGCTTTTCTTTCCTTCCTGTCCTCTCCTGTTTTTCTTCCTCTTTTTATTCTTTAACCCATGGACCCCCCTTTTCTTTTATTTATGTGTTGACAAATCAGAGTACAGTGGACTTGTCAGGTAGCTTTCATTGGAACCATGAAAAATAAATTTGATATATTTTTAAACCAGATTTCATAGTCAGAGAAGTTTAGGAAGTACTATAGGTTGTTTTGCTTGTTTGTGTTTTCTTAGACATTCAGCTTAGCTGTTAAACAAGTTTCTGTGCTATAGGATTTCTTAGGGCTTCAAATATATATCTTAGAGTGAGTAATATAATAGGGTTCACACACTTATTTATCTAGGAAACTGTTTAAATAAGAAAATCTTAACATTTCTAAATCTATGTAAAAATTAAAATAAATGGTATATATTTTTAAAGATTCATTTCTTGGCCAAAGGAAGAAAGAAATTGTAGGGCTTATAATGTAATTTTTTTAAGAAGCTGAAATTAACTAATGATTTGTATTTTTACAAATGTAAAGGTCAAGTGAATGTCAAGAAAGTGTTACATGAGGGAAAATGATTTTTACCATTTTAAAACAAGGCATACTAATAGGGGATAGGAATAGATACAGGGCTAAGGCTAGAGAGATCCTCATGATTATTCTATAGGTCAAGGAGAAATTTGAGAATAGTTTATGTACTAGTGAAACAGATAATTCTTTAATGTTGACAGAAATGTAGAATTCCCATACTTTCTATGGGAATTTCATGCAGAAAATAGAAATGGGCAGGAATGAGTACATTCCTGTTGACTATCAAGAGCTTGGGTATCCCAGTTATTCAAAACTTAGAAAAATAATACACCATGTCATTGAATAGTCCTTCATTTGTAATGTACTTTATTCTATTTGTTAAGTGTGAATTGATCAGTTGAAGCATTTTCATTTATTTGTTTTACTGAATTTGATTATAGTAAAAGAGAATTTATAAGTTTATTCTGTATATTTTATGGTAAATTATTATTATTTGTATAGACACAGAAACCTCGAAAGTTTGACTGTGAGCTTCCAGATATTTCATTAAAAGATTTACAGTTTCTGCAATCATTTTGTCCTTCGGAAGTTCAGCCATTCCTCAGGTAAATGTCATTAGTATTTTTAACTTTAGATATCACTTTACAGTGTTTTTATTATTCTGGATCTGTGGAAAGCAGTACCAAAGCACTCTTAGGAGATACCAGAATAGAACTGTTTCATAATAGACTATCTCTCCTATGGCTGTTTTAAGAAATTTTGGCAGAATGTAAAAATGACCAGAAAATAAAGAAATTCATGTCTTATATGTAATTATTTTCTAGTAGTGACTCTGATTTTGCTTACTGTGAGAGATTTCTAATTTATCATTTTAGTGATTATATCTTAGGTTTCTTGAGCTATTTTTGGTGTTCATTGAAAGAGGATGATGATGTAGTTATTTTTGACAGATTAAAATATTTGGTTGTACTTATCTTTTTATTAAAAAATCAGAAATCTAATCTGA
The DNA here is from genome assembly GCF_014824575.4 of Sturnira hondurensis. Taxonomy (NCBI): domain Eukaryota; kingdom Metazoa; phylum Chordata; class Mammalia; order Chiroptera; family Phyllostomidae; genus Sturnira; species Sturnira hondurensis. The sequence goes on along the minus strand of NW_028097436.1, from coordinate 3,980,127 downwards.
TTACATTTTATTTCAGGGTTCCCTTACTTTGTGACTTTGAACCTCTACACCAGCATGTACTTGCTCTACATAATTTGGTAAAAGCAGCACAAAGTTTGGATGAAATGTCACAGACCATTACAGATCTACTGAGTGAACAAAAGGCAAATTAAATTCTTTCAAATAGTTTATTAGTGTGAAATGTTTATGTTGCTGCAGCTGTATAAGCCTCTCTCTCTCTTTTCCAGGCATCCATGAGTCAGACATCCCCACAGTCAGCTTCCTCACCAAGGAGAGAAAGTGCAACAGAAATTACAACTACTACCTCACCAAAAACGCCCCCTCCGCTCACTGTGCAGGATCCCTTATGTCCTGCAGTGTGTCCCTTAGAAGAATTGTCTCCAGATAGCATTGATGCACATACATTTGATTTTGAAACTATCCCCCATCCAAACATAGAACAGACTATTCACCAAGTTTCATTAGACTTGGATTCATTAGCAGAAAGTCCTGAATCAGATTTTATGTCTGCTGTGAATGAGTTTGTAATCGAAGAAAATTTATCATCTCCTAATCCTATAAGTGATCCACAAAGTCCAGAAATGATGGTGGAATCACTTTATTCATCAGTTATCAATGCAATAGATAGTAGACGTATGCAGGATACAAATGTATGTGGTAAAGAGGATTTAGGAGATCGTGTTTCTCTAAATGTCCAATTGGAAAAATGTAGGATTATTGCCCAAGACTCCCAGTTCACTATACAAACCATCAAGAAAGACCTCTGCCACTTCAGAACATATGTACAAAAAGAACAGTGCGACTTCTCGAATTCTTTAAAGTTTACAGCAACAGAAATAAGAAACATTATTGAAAAGGTAAAATATTCTGTGGAAGTAACACTAAATGAAAAACATCAAAAAGAACTACAGTCTTTAAAAAGTGAATATGAAAGCAAACTTGACGCACTAATAAAGGAGAGTGAAGAAAACAAAAACAAAATTAAAAAGCTTAAAGGAGACTTAGTATGCCTCGAGGAGGTTTTGCAAAATAAAGATAATGAATTTGCTTTGGTTAAAAATGAAAAAGAAGCTGTCATCTGCCTGCAGAATGAAAAGGACCAGAAGTTGTTAGAGATGGAAAGTACAATTCATACTCAAAATTGTGAAATTAAAGAACTCAAAGAGTCACGAGAGATAGCATTAGAAGACTTAAGAAAGATCCATGTTGAAAATGATGAGAAGATCCAGTTGTTGAGGACAGAACTTCAGAACTTAGAGCAAAGTCATTTAAAGGAATTAGAGGACACTCTGCATGTCAGGCACAAACAGGAGTTTGAGAAAGTTATGACAGACCAGAAAGTTTCTTTGGAGAAATTACAAAATGAAAATCAACAAACAATCAATCAGATTCAAGAGTCTCATGCCACAATTATTCAGGAAAAAGAACAACAGCTACAGGAGTTAAAACTTAAGGTGTCTGATTTGTCAGACATGAGATGTAAGTTAGAGGTTGAACTTGCATTGAAGGAAGCAGAAACTGATGAAATAAAAATTTTGCTAGAAGAAAGCAGAGCCCAGCAGAATGAGACCTTAAAATCTCTCCTTGAACAAGAGACAGAAAACTTGAGAGCAGAGATAAGTAAACTAAACCAAAAAATTCAGGATAATAATGAAAATTACCAGATAGGCTTAGCAGAACTAAGAACTTTAATGACAATTGAGAAAGATCAGTGTATTTCAGAGTTAATTAGTAAACATGAAGAAGAATCTAATATGCTTAAAGCTGAATTAAACCAAGTAACATCATTGTATCGCCAAGCATTTGAAATAGAAAAAAACCTGAAAGAAGAAATAGTTGAACTGCAGAGTAAATTGGACTCAGCATTGAGTGCTCTTGAAAAACAAAAAGATGAAAAAATCACCCAACAAGAAGAAAGGTATGAAACTATCATCCAGAAACTTGAGAAAGACAAAGAAAAATTAGTCATGAACCAGGAACAGGAGAGAGAAGAGTTAATTCAGAAGCTTAATTGTGAAAAAGAAAAAGCTATTCAGAATGCCCTAAAAGAATTTAAATTGGAGAGAGAAGCTGTTGAGAAAGAGTTACTAGAAAAAGTTAAACATCTTGAGAATCACATAGCAAAAAGGTAAGAATTAACCTTTAAGTCTGTGATTATAAATTTAAAATATTGGTGACTCAAATCAGTTTTGTGTTTAATCACATCACCTTGATTTACTCTCATGTCTTAGGTAAATGTAACAGCTGAGATATAAAATAAAAACTTGTACATTTTAAATAGTTAATATTTTTTGCAAACATTTTGAAAGTAACAGATTTCACACATCTATTAGTGGATTTTAAAAATGGATTGGAGTTTTGGATTTCTAGAGAAATGATTTTTTGAAAAATTCAAATGTTTTCAAGAGCTTCCTTTATTATCAGTTTCCTTCTTTGGTTTATTTGAAGGTTTTTTTCCTGAATTATTCAATCAGAAATTAACTTTTCCTCTTTTTAAATTGTGTATGTATGTGTACAAAGATAACAGTTTCCCGTGAGCAGTGTTTAGTAAATGTTAAATTTGATATTGGGGCTATGTATAGTTTCATTATTGTGACTTTCTTGATATTAAAATTTCAGTGATTTCCTTGTTTTTTCAGATGATACTATTTTTTTAATTCCATGTTTTGTAAAGTGGGATTTTTGCAGTTTTATTATTGTTACTGACTGATGTTACCATTTGTTATTAGAGAAAATGGTCTTTAGTTTTTCTATTCTTTAAAATTTATTGAGGTGTTTTGTGGCTAATAAAAACTTTTTATAACATTAGCAATTAGTTCTATTCTTCTAAGTGAATATATTTATATTTATATATGCTGTATATATTTTAACCTCTGTTTCTTGCCTTACCACTTTTATACAGTCTCTTGAATTGACTCTGCTGTGTAATATTCATATATTGGTGTACAGTTAAACTTCTTCTGTTTTGAAAACAGAGATTCTTTATGAATTCTGGGGGGATTAAAGGGTTTAATATGGGAATTAAAGTTGCACAAACATTTATAGAACTGGGGCGGGTAAGGTCAAAGTGGTTACTGCAGAAGGCCAGGAAAATTCTAAGTGAAGTGTGAGAAAAACAGACACTAAACATCCACCAAAGCTCGTAGTTTCCGTGGCTCACTGGGAAGCTGCTGCAACATACAAGAATCTCTTCAAGCCCCAATGATGTGGCTCCATCTGCAGCACAGTGGTAGGAAGCTACTGTGAAACTGCATCTGGATACAACCACCTGTGTCTACCGGGAGAGTTATCCTGGGCTGCTCTTCTACTTTCCAAACCTTGTACCTATTCTTTTCATTGGTGACCTTGAAGTTATAAAGGGGTTTCTGGAAAATATAGAACCTTTATTACATTGCAGATCAGATTCTAGAAAAGGGATGAGAGCAATGGCAAGCTGACAGCATCCTAGCACTGTATACCTTGTTTCAAACTCAGTAATCTTACATATCTCTTTTACTCATATTGAACTATCAAATAAAGACATTTACAATGTCTTGTTTCTGTCAAATGTGATTCAACTTATATCCCTCATATCTCCTCAGGTATCCTAACCCTTTCTTCCAAAGGTGAGACTTAAACTTAATGTCATTCTAGCCATCCTAGAGTGAATATATTGATGGTCATTAATTTTTCTACATAGATACAATCTCTCTTTAATACTCTCTAAGTTAAATGTTAAAGTATAGGGTTAACTAGCATTGTCGCAATACATGTTATGTACTAGAAGAGAGAAGGAAAAAGATGAATACTTGATAACTTGATTAAGCCTTGATATAGGCTTAATCACTCTATGTATATGTTTTCATTCTTTATTTCTGAATTTAGCCTTGTAACTCTGGAACACAGGTGGCAAACTCAAGGCCTGCGGGCCAAATCTGGCTCTCTACCTTGTTTTAGCCAGGCCAGCACCTTGTTTCTATCCAGTGGCAACACGGAGCTTTCTCTTAACTGTTAAGGAGTAATTACATTTATGCAGTCCTAAAATTACATTCAGCTCTTTGAAGGCAACTGTGGGGCTGATGTGGTCCCTGGTGAAAATTAGATTGGCACCCCTTCTCTAGAAGGTATTTACAGCTTCCTTCTATTCCCACTCCACTTTTTATCTTAGACATCACCTCAGCTGATTTTACTTCTTGATCTGAGGAGACTTGTCATTAACGGCACTTCCTATAATATAGTTGCTGTAGTTTTTCATTTGACCCTTTATCATTGGACACGGCAGTGTCAAGAGACATGCTGTGGAAGTCCCTGACTTCCAGTAATATTTTTCCCTGCCCTTGTGTAGGATAAACTGTTTTCCACTGATAATTTGAGTTCTATTATAGCAGTACAGACTTCTTTGCATGTTGGTTCAGTGACATGAGGAACTCTAATTAGCCAAGTGTTAGTTTAAGCTTCTAGTTCAGTGGGACCCTGGTTGTATCTCCTGGTAAAGAAATTTTTTGTGGGGTAGGGGTATGTGGGGGCCATATTTACTCTAAATCAGCATGATCCAAAATTGTAGGGAGAGGAAGCAAAATTTGTGCTAATGGCTCTAGGAGTAATAGAGTGGCTATTCCAATTTTTGTCTTCCAATTTCTCTCCTCGATTCTCCAACCCAGGTATTCTAACTATGGGAGAGTTAGTCTCACAGAGTAGTGTCTGGTTCAGAGAATGTACTGCATTCTTTAGCCATCAAAATGTCACCCATGTGGTATTATAACTGAGTTTTCAATAAATTGATCCACAGTTGTATCAGGCCAGTTGCTTTAGAGATTGGTGTATGTGGTGGGATCTGACTCCCTTTAGGTATGAGGCCATGGCTATACATGCTGTTCTGTAAAATAAAGTTCCCCCTTTAGAATCAATTCTAATGGAATACCATAACAGTAAATTAAGTCTTTTGTAAGTTCAGGAGTGGTGTTTATTGCAGACACATTGTGGTCACGGAAGGTTAATCTATGTAGAGAATGATGAACTATTTTTGTGAGAACAGATTGCGGTCCTCTTCATGAGGGAAGTGATCAAGTGTCACCAAGTGATTGGTCTCCTGAAAGAGCTCTGCAGAATTGGGTTCTCACTTTCTGCATGTCATTAGCATTTTGAATAGTACTGCTATGGCTAAAGAATTTGATACCCAGAGAATGTTCAACTTGCACATCTGATTATTATCTCCCACTGTTGTTCCTCACAGTGGGAGATAATGAACTCAGAGGAATTCTGTATTCTCATACTTTGTTCCTCCTTTAAAATGTTCATCCATATTTCTCCTCTACAAACCTTCTTGTCACCAGATTTCAATCTAGTTTCTTCCAAGTCATTCATTATCCAGTCAAGTCTTTGGCCAGTATCCATGAATCACTGCGGTTTGATAACCCTGGCCATTTCTCCAAGGTAACGTCAAGGACACTGCTTGACTTACTGGTACCAGGAAGATTTCCTTTCACTACTGTTCTTCAGGATAACTCCTCGGTGGGCCTCTAGTACTTAAACTGTGCTTTTGAATAATGTCAGCTTATTGCGTAGAATTATCAGGAAACGAGGTCTTCCAGGTTTTTTCCCCTCATATGGAATGCCCTACTTGTGATGGAGAGAAAAGAAACAACATAGCAGGAGTAAGAGCCTTGGGAACCTAAACCTCTTGAACCTTGTGCCATCAAGACTCCTTTGAGCTCCATCCTATGTATGCCACATCTACTTGATGGTGGAGTGCTGCTATGTACACTCAACTTCATGGGTTGATAGGTTAGATATTATCTTCTTTATGATGGGCAACTCAGGGAACATGATAACTTGGGAGACCATGGTCAGTCTTTCAATATCTATACAGACCCAGTAGCAAGCCATTTTACGAGAGAAAAATAGTTACCAGCTTCAAAAATCCTGAGGGCCTCAACTGATTTTCCTATAGGACTTGCCAGAAGCTCCATTGGTATCCGTTTCTGCTGTAGACACATCTAGCAGCTGCTGGAAAACATGGCTCAAGTGGCAAAGCAGCTTGCATGTCAGTGTGGACCTATTGCAAGTGTCTCTTGCTGTGGGCTTCACACAGAATAGGTAGCCCTAAAAGTTATTTGGTAATTAAATGAGTCATAGCAGCCTACCCAAATGTACTATATATCATGTCCAAAATTTAGAGATGTTAAACATAGCAACAGTTTGTCCCTTCACCTTACAGGGAACATCTCACATGGCCAGATCACTGGATACTTGAACTTTTTTTTGTAGTGACAAGCTCCTGACTGTTCATGGGCTTTATTGCTCATTCTCTGGTACTTTTTTTTTCCTTGTTGCCAGTATAGCTGTATTGGAATACAGAGATGCTTGTTCCTTTACCAGTTGCCTGTGACTGCTTTTGGCAGAGTTAAGTAGTTGTGACAGAGATCATCTGGCTAACATTTTTGCTAACTACCTGTCCCCCTTTACTCCCCTCCCCAAAGTGTTTGTCAGCCCCTGGTGTGTACTAATTGGTATAGACAGGGAAGAAATAATTAAATCAGTAGCTATATGTCAGGTAGCAGTGACCTTGTTGATTTGCTCCAGTAAAGCTGTCATATGTGAGGTAGATTTACTCACTACATGATTAAAATTATGATAATCCATTACATGTTCTTAAATGTTTTCTACAGGATACATTAATCAAATAAAAATGTGACAGAAATTTCCTCCCCTAGTCATTTGAAATGAGAGACAGTTTTAGGGATTTTACTTGGTTCTGTCTGTCATAATAGTCCTCATTCTATGAGTAAGGGGAGAAACAGGGATTCCACATCAGTTGTTTTTATGTCTGTTTCACTGCAGATTCTGGATATACGGAGATACCTCTTACCTACAGTGAGGAACATACTGGGCCCATACTCCACTTATCACTCAATTGTAAATAATCTGGTGTCATTTAGACTCCCCTCAGCCAGTGTTCAGGAGTTCCTCCCAAAGTGGTTAATTACCTTCCCTGAATATGTACTCTTCTGGAAAATTACCATAAGTGTTTTTTGGTAACACCTAAAAAAAGACTTAACAGTATAAAATTTTGGCATTGTAGTTGGTGACTGGCTCAGGTTTGGGAATTGAATGAGGGATGGTAAGTCCTTCGATATAAGTCAGCTCTCTGAACAACAAATACCAAGTTTTTATTTTTTTTAAAGATTTTATTTTTATTTATCTTTAGAGGGGAAGGAGAGAGGGAGAGAAACATCAATGTACAGTTGTCTTTTGTGCATCCCCTGCTGGGAGTTGACCTGCAGGGAACCTGCCTGCAACCCAGGCATGTGCCCTGACTGGGAATTGAACCTCGATCCTCTGGTTCGCAGGCCCGCGCTCAATCGGGCTAGATACCAAGTTTTTAAAGAACACTCTTAATAAGCCTTCATTAACCCATTCTATTATAGCCTTGATAGCCACTGCAAAGATTTTTCTGGATCAAACCTGATTACTGCTCTAGGCTACCTGTAATGGCACCACATCATGTCTCTGGTTAATGGTCAGTAATTGGCCTCTTGGCACTCCAGAACCCTGTTGTTCTCATTAAATTCATTGAATTTCAGTGGTCTTAGCCCTCTGCTATCTCTGTGCTGCAGAGCACCACTACGGGGCCTTTTGAGGCTGTATTTCTCCAAGACTAGGTGAAGGGAGTATTTTTTGGCACCTCCCAGGGGAAATATAATTGTTACCAGTATGCCCATCACCATCATTCTTTGGATGCCTTCCTGTAGAGCAAGGGCCTGTTCTTTAAAGGGACAGTAGATATGTATGTGTATGTGTTACCGCCCTTTAAATATGTAAAAACCAAGGGTAAGTGGGTTCAAACTAAGGTCTCAGTACCCTTTTACACACTCAAAAATTATTGAGGACACCAAAGTGATTTTGGTTTTATGGCTTATCAGTATTTTCTATATTATAAGTGAAAACAAATATAAAGGATGTTTAGTCATTTTAAAATAATAAACCTACTACATGTTAGCCTAAATAAGACTTTAAATGAAAACTATTTTCTAAAATGAAAATTAATGAGAAGAATTACATTGTTTTACATATTTGCAAATTTATGTTTGGCTTAGTGGATTTTATCTGCTTCTGCATCCAATTTATAGTAATATCTTTTGATTGAAGTATATGGAAAATTCAGCCTCTCACTTTTGGAATTGGAAAGGAATATTTAAATAGCCTTTCAGATAATTGTGGATGCTTTTTTAAATCAATCTAACAACTGATAATTAGTTTCATTGTAGAATACGAATCATTACTGGATTTTGTGATACTCTTTTTGCTAATATTCCTTAACTCTCTTCACTTTGGATATTTTACTTGTATATAATTTTGTAGCACAATAAGTTGGTCATTTGGAAAACATTGGTTTATTGAGTAATGCAGATAATGCAGATGTTATGTTTTATTAACATAGAAAAATCACATTTTTAAATATATTTATGGATTTTATTAGAGGTACTGGGAAGCTCTCAAGCTCATACTAGCAGATAGAAGTTTTCTTTTTAAAAGGTTACAGTTATCATTGGTAATAACGAATTTGTCAGTATGTTGAAACAACAGGCTCACGATCATTTTTGAGAAAATGTCTGTCAAAAACCAAAGTCTGAATAACCAAAGAATGTCATTTTTCAAATAGGAAGTACCCCGTGAAAACAGCTGCTAGTTCTACACACAGCCAAAACAATTATGCAAGTACTTTGCCATGAGACGTACATACTTTGTAAGTGGCAGAAGTGCTTTATTTATAGTTGTCATTTTTGTCACACAAAATATTTTAAAACAATGTATACTTAATAGTTGGGATTCAATAATACAGTTTTACCTACATCAAGACATTTAAAAATGAACCTGCTTTCTTTTTCATTTTGAGTACCTTGAAGTAAGGATATGATGACTAAAAGTTTAGTGTTTCTGTAATTTATGTGAAGATGAGAGAAGTTATATCATCTATGCAAGTATCAATGAGATGTAAAATATAGATCTTAGTATAATTGTGAAAATATTTTTGATCTTACTGATTTTCTGAAAGTGTTCTAGTTACCCACCCCCCACCCCCACCCCCCGGTTATGTGAATCGAATCACATTGGTGTAGAGAATGGTGGCAAACTTTCTGTAAAAGGCCACATTGTAAATAGGTTAGGCTCTGTGAGCCACATGGTATTTGTCTGAGCTACTCAGCTTTACTGTTGTAGCCAGAGAGGAGTGAGACAACAGAAATGGGTAAAGTTTTTCAGCAAAACTTTAATTACACAAATAGGTGGTAACAGGCTAGATCTGGTCTGTAGTCCTTTGATTGCCTACCTGTGGTCTAGAGTATCTTACCTTGGCATCATGTTTTTGTTTAATGTTGGCCATCAGGTTTCAGGCAGTTAACCTAGCAAACTATTAATAGCTGACATTGAAACCCGAACCTGTGGTCATTACATTCATGCAAATAATTTTAGCTTGCTTTAGCATTTTGTTTGTTCTTCTGTTCTAATTCACATTGGATCTATTTCCATATATATTTTCTATATTCCTTCCAAAATAAATGAAAAATCTTGGAGCTGCAACTTCTCCTTTTTTTTTTTTTAACTTTCCTTGGAACCTGTGATTTGAATGTAGCAAGGTCTCTAGGAGTAATGAAATAGTGGGAGAGGTTATTGAGAAGGATCAACTTGTTGAGAAGGGAACATCAGGTATAGTGACACTGATCTCAAATAAGGCAGAAGAGGCTGGTAAGGCAGACTTGGTGGGAGTTGGAGTGAGAAGTGGGACATCTCCAAAACCTGGCCTTTAGTCATTTGATCCCAGACAACTACAGTTGTCATCTGTTCTGCCATGGAATGCCCTAGTCTACCAGAGTTCCATTTTGTACTGGTGGTGAGGTCATTACTGCCTTGAGATCAAATCAGAGCAGAGAATTCAAGCTTCTTGTCGTTGGGTTTTTTTTCTCCACCTAGAAACATGTTTGTTTGTTGCATGGGGTGGGGTGCGGGCAGGGTTGGGAATATAAGACAGAAACCTGTACTTGAACAAGAATTAAATAAAAATTATATTAAAAAATAAAAAAGAAATATGTTTGTATCTGTCTGGATTGAGCTTAGAAAACAACCTCTTTTAAACATTTCAAGATAAAGGGTTTAATATTGAATAAGGACTTCATGAAATTTGGGAGAGCTGGGTAGTGGAAGTGAAGAGTAAGGGAGTCAGAGTCCTATAAATCGAGTTCTAAAGTAATCTGAAGCACCAAAGTTGGTGGCTAATTAGGAAACTGCTATAATTTTTAGGAAACTTCTACCGTTTGTCTCCTGAGATACCAGTAGAGGTAGCTTACTCAGAAACCCCTTATGATTCTTAAGTTGCCCACATGTCTGAGAATAACCCATCTCTGGAGACTGATAAATCCATTTTCTTTAGCACTTCAGATTTTATGTGGGTATCTTTTGTTGACAAACTTGAGCCCCCCCCAGAATTTACTGGAAAGAGGATTCTGGATAATGTAGTTCTCAGTTTCTCTTCCATGCAGAGGAAACAACAGTTCTTCCACAAGTCAGGTTTTGAAAGGGCAAAAAATTCATTAGAAAAGTGAGCAGAGGATATGAATAGACAAATCAAAGAAGAAATACAAATAGACTATATGTGAATAGCCGTTCGGTATACTTGAGATTAAGAAAATGCAAAATTAAAATAACTTTTCTATATAACTGGGGAAATTACATCAATAGTATAACATTATCTTTGAGAATTTAAAGGAAAGGGCTTTCTTACATACCTGTGTATAAAGAAAAGTGGAATATATGTATACAGTTTCCATATGTCTGAAAATCTACCTACTTCACTGTTCATAGTCATGCTTCCAAGGAGTAGTGGATGTGGATCTGGGGGAATATATGAAAATTTAAATGTTTTAAAATATGGTTCTCAAAATAAGAGTTTTAAAAACCAATGACAAACAATAATTGTGTACTAGGCCCCAATCTAATATAGTCCATGATAGAAGAAAGTTCAAGCATCAAGACAATTTAGTTTGTATCCAATGCAGATTTTTTAGTTCCTAGAAATATAAAATATAATGGAACCTTTTGCTATACACATAATTTATGAATGGTGGCAATAGTATCAACAGAGATGCTTTATTTTGAGTTCTGTGTATAATAGTATGGAAGTTTGCAACTAATAACAAATGTATCAGCTCTTTTGAGTTCTCATTTTCAGGCGTATTAGTACATGCAAAGGCAGGAAGATGTAATTTTCTCCTGTTTTGGAGGGGAGTGCTAGGGAACCTTTACTGATAAAATGAAGTATCATTTAAATTTGAGCTAATGTATATTTAAAACAATCAGTTGACTTAGTTGCTCAAATAATTTGGGGATATTTCATGAGAATATACTAGACAGGTAACTTCTTTCTTTGATGGGATTAATTATCTACCTGGACAAACTTTTTATGACATAAAAGATTACATGGTTGAAAGTAGATACGATTAACTTCTATACTAGAACTTAAAATAATAATTAACTTGTGTTTGTGGTTTTCTCTTTGTTTTGTCCTCTTTCCTGGGGCTAGCAAGTTTTGAGGGAAATGAATATGAATTCAGGGATATGTAGATTTGCTGTGTGTGAACATTTAAGTTCAGCTTTAGTGTATGTTATTAGCTAACAATGAAGTAAAACATTTTCTTTTTTCACCTCTCAGTTGTCATGTATATTGCAGTTGTAGGAATAATAAAGTTGGAATTTGAAGTTGAGCTCTGGAGAGGTGTATTATTTTTTATTAAAAACATTACTACTTTTTAGTACAAGGAGATATAATGCAACCATGTTGGTATTGGAGAATATATAATCTTTCAAACTTTAATCTTGTATTTGTTTCCCTTACCATGGTAGATAAAAAGGGGGTTCGTATGTCTTTAACACTAGTTAACTCTACTCTTAGGTTTAAGAAAGATCTGTAGCCCTTCTGATGTCAAGTAGTTATGATGTTTGCTCTATATTGGATTACATCTGCAATTTTGAAAAAATAAACTTAATGCTCTAACTTTCAAGTTCTGCTATTGAATCTGCCAGAGAAGATTCTTCAAGTCTAGTTGCTGAACTTCAAGAAAAGCTTCAGGAAGAAAAAGCTAAGTTTTTAGAACAACTTGAAGAACAAGAGAAAAGAAAAAATGAAGAAATGCAAAATGTTCGAACATCTTTGATTGCTGAACAACAGGTATGTTCTCCTGCCCCTTTTCATTATTTTAGGCTAAAGGTAAATATAAATTAAGAAATGTAATTTCTTTGTGCAGCTGGTGATTTGTTATATCTTAGATATGATTTTCCTATATTGATCCTGTTAATATTTATTAAATATCTTCATGATAAAAGTATTTTCTTTTTAAAGACATGGTCAGATGCTTCAAAATTGAAATAGTCCTAGATTAGAAATTAGGAAGTGTGAATTAATGTTTATAGTTTCTTGATTACCTATGTGGTCTTAGATATATCTTTTAATTTCTTTGTGATTCAGTTGTTTTGGAAAATGAAAGTGTTTATACTAATATGGTACGTTCTAAAATTTTATTCTAAGTTACATGCTGATCAATACAGGTATTTTATATTTATTACAGTTTTTATTCATGATAGGCTAGTGGTAGATCAGGGTTGACTAATACTGAGTGTTGCTGATTCAGTTATTAATATTGATCAATGGTGAGTGGTAAAGCTTGTGAAGTAAGCAGGGGCCAGACCATTGAGGACTACAGGGAGCCTTGTTAGGGAGCTTGTATTTATTTCACTTAAGATACTTAGAGGAATGACACAAGTGGATTATAGTCAATCAGAATTGTGCCCTTGGCTGTGAAAAAAGAGTAGGGGACTACAAGACACAGGCATGTGTAGGAGCAGTTGGTTGATAACATTGACATACCTTTTTTTTTTTTAATTTCAAGAAATACTTTTCTGAAACTGATTTACGTGTTGTTGTTGACTTACACATGTAATATAGTGTGTTATTTTCCTTTTCTTAAAATGGTGATTTTAGATAGTATTTTTAGAGTTTAAAAACGTCTACTGGAATAGAAAGAAAATGCAGTTCAAAACCCTTAGGAATTTTACATTTTAAGGATTGGGGAAAGAAAGAAGAGCCTGAAACATTGAAATGAGAGAAAGTAACCAGAACCAAGAAGAGACTGGCTTCATGAAGCCAATAAAATTAACTATTCAGGGACAGGGAGTAACCAGCAGTTTTAAGTAAGAAATATTGATGACAAGAGGTCATTACTGATGTCTTGGTTTTTTTTTTAAATCTAACTTTGTAAATAAAACAGATCTTTTTCACTCTCTTGACTTTTTTCCTCTCTGCCCCATTTGTGAGCACATGTGCAATTTCAGATTTATAAAATTAAGTTGGGGATGAATTAGCTGACTGAAACAAAAAATATAAAATTGGCAGCTAATTTAAATTTAGATCTTTTCACTTTAAGGTCTCTTTTAGTATTTGTGAAATGAAATTAGGAGCGATGACTTCTAAAATATCTTCCAATTTCAAATAGTTGGGGTATTAAGTGGTAATAATTTGATTTGTAACTAGTTTATATGAGTGACTTGAGCCTATTTAGTTTCTACCTTAATTGGCCCTTGTTTTTCATATGCTTATTATAAATTATGTTAACTTTTCTAAAAATCTATCCCATATTATAGAAAGAGCAATGACTAATATACTGTTATAAATGTTTACTAATTTTCTATACATAATAATATGTAGAACTGGCTCAATACAAACACATATATAATCATAAATATTCTTTTGAGGGATCTTCCTGTATGCTTTCTGGCTAAAAGTGGTAGTTAACTCAGTGCTTAATGAATTCACTAATTTTGATTTTAAAATGCCATGTTCTTACTGAATCTCACTTTTTCCAACATTATTGGCATTATCCATTGGTGAAAGGATCATGACTCTTAATTTTGGAAATAGAAATGGTTAGTAGATGGTTAGAGTTGATTTAGATCATTTCATTATTCATCTGTTTCTTTTAAGCTCAGGATCTTAATAGAAATCTTACACGTGAAATTTTTGACAATTTATTCATCTTTATAAAATAAACTGTGCAATTATGTAGGCAATTCAGTTGGATACATAAGCTTTATAGTAAAGTTTTCCTAAAAGTTGAATAACAACACTAGTCATTATAAAGCAGAGGGGCAGTGGCCATTGAAATATCCAGATGAGAGATGGAGATAGGATAAAGTCATTTCGAAATGTTATTGTGGCAATCAAGATTTAGCAAAAACAGGAAAATTCCAGAGGCAGGAATATTAATAAAAATAGGTAGGATACATAATAGCACTTGTTTATTTGTTGATTTTATTTCTTTCCCCCACATTGTGCTTTTCTTCTGACAATAAATATGTAGACAATAATATCTTAATATGGAACCAAGGAAATACAATCACATTGTATTTACCACAGGATAGCATTTTTATTTAAAAATGAAGACCATTAGCAAATTGTACTTTATTCACATATAAATGTACCATGTAAATATTTGCAGGTTTATTTTTTTAGCCCTAGTTGCTATGTGCATGTAGGTAACTTACGTGTTTATCATTCTGTGTTCCAGACCAATTTTAACACAGTTCTAACAAGAGAGAAAATGAGAAAAGAAAATATAATTAATGATCTGAGCGATAAGTTGAAAAGTACAATGCAACAGCAAGAGCGAGATAAAGGTTAGTAATGTTTTGTAATATGATATATTTAATTCCCTTTTTAAGTTAACAATCATTTGAAATGTTTTATAATGATTATTTCAATTTGGGGTACCCTTCAGATTTGATAGAGTCACTATCTGAAGATCGAGCTCGCTTGCTTGAGGAAAAGAAAAAACTTGAAGAAGAACTCAGTAAGTTGCATGGTAGCAGTTTCGTTCCTTCACCATACGTACCTACAGCTCCAGAACTTCTTGATGAAGCTTGTGCACCTGAACTCCCGGGTGAATCAGAGAGATCAGCCATTGAAACACAAGATGAAGGAAGAGTGGACTCGGCAATGGACACAAGCATGATGTCTGTACAGTAAGTGCATTTTTATTCAACTTTGTAAGTTACAGGCTTTTAAATCAGTAGTCTGCTTCTGAAGATGGGAAATATATTTAGCACTACTGGTTGTCCATGGCCCATATATCTAAAAGTTTGCCACTTTATTTCTTTAAGCTATAAATATGATAGATATTTTAATGTTTCTGATTGTATGTCTTACAAATCACCCCAGCATGTTTTCACAGGCTGCCAGGTAAAGTATCACTGTAGAAGTACGAAGCTATTCTTAATTACAGGGAGGGCTTAAACTTTGAGTTCTATAACCTGGAGGCAAAAAGGCATTATTATAGTGATGAATATATTTATTTTGGTAAGGGTATGTTGTATGGAGGAAGGTAGAGTGGGTTTTTGAAAAGTAAAGATATATGTAGGTTTCTGTTTAGTTGAAAAGGAATAAGTAGACACTGGTTAACTTGAGACCTGGAGAGGTATGAGGCTTAAGAATATACATGAAAAAAATACAACAAATAAATGTATTTTAAAATGCAAAGCATTAAACATATGAAGAGACGATGTCAGAAAACAAATGACATGAATAAGTTCAAATGTACATGAAAAAGTAAACTAACCTATGTACAAAACCTTTTAGGAAAAACAAAGCATCTAATTGCATTCTATGTACAAGAAAAACATAACTAAAAATTGTACAGAATATTTAACATAATGTGATTGACAAAGATATATAAGACAAATAACAGAAAAATATATAAGCCACCTAACACTAAAGGTTTTAAAAAGGTAAATAGGAACTTTTATATAAAGAGGACACAGTTCACTACAAGCAATTAATTGTTAATTTATAGGTACTTTAAAATGCGACAACCAAAAATGGAATAAAACAAAAATGAGGATTTTTTAGTGCCACCGTTAGGATAGGACACTTTTTCATCTCAGAAAACAATTAAGCAAAAACATAAATGATATAAAAACATAGAAAACAAATGTAAAAGCAGTTAATTGAGTTTGTTTGTTAGATTCCATGTACAAGTAAAATCATATGGTATTTGTCTTTCTCTGTCTTATTTCACTTAGCAATAATGTTCTCCAAGTCCATCCATACTATTGCAAAGGGTAAAATTTTCTTTTTTACAGTTGAATAGAATTCCACTGTGTAAGTGTCCCATAGTTGTCTATAGCCCATATATCTAAAAACCGTACCACTTTAATATTTAAGGTATAAATATGACAAATATTATACACTGAACTGCTGACATGAAAAAACAGAGTCATAGATGGAGAACATATGACAGCTAGTGATGGGGGAAGTTAGGGGATGGAGGGATTGAGCAAAAAAGAAAAAGGATTCATGGGCATGGACAGCAGGGTGGTGATTGCCGGGGGAGGAGGGTGTATAAGGGGACTAAATGGTAATGTAAAAATATAATAAAAACTATATAAAAATAAATAGAAAAAGAAAAAACGGTTAAGAAAATTAACTACATGTCGAATCAACAAAGAAAGTCTCAAAGCTCTAAATATTGATATAATCAGGCCACCAAATGTAAGCAATAATAATGAAGGAACAAAATTTGCATTTCTCTGGTGATTAGTGATGTTGAGCATATTTCAGATGTCTATTGACCATGTTTATGTCCTTTTTGAAGAAATGTCTTTTCAGGTCTTCTGCTCAGTTTTTATTTGGATTGTTTTGTTGGTGTTACTCACCTCACACCTGTCGTTAATAAAACAAGTTGTTGCAACAAGCATTGTTGGTGGGATTGCAGATTGGTGCAGCCACTGTGAAAAACTGTATGGAGGTTCCTCAAAAAATTAAAAATAGAACTACCATAGGGCCCCACAATTTTACTTCTGGGTATTCTAAGAAATCCAAAACACTATTTCAAAAAGATATGTCCACTCCTTTGTTCATTGCAGCATTATTTATAGTAGCAAAGATATGGAAGCAGCCTCCATGCCCATCATTAGATGATTGGGTAAAGAAAATCTGGTGTATATATATACAGTGGAACATAAACTCAGCCATTCAAAAGAATTAAACCTTAACCATTTGGTTCAAAATGAATGGACCTTGAGGGTATTATGGTAAGTGAAATATGTCAGGCATAGAAGGACAAATACCATACGATTTTACTTACATGTGGAAATCTAAAGAACAAAATAAGTGAACAGAAAAACAGAAACAGACTCATGGATACGGAGAACAAACTCATGTTTGCCAGATGGGAGGGGATTTGTGGGGTGAAAAGGGTAGAGGGATTAAGAAGTACAATTTGGTAGTTAAGAAATAGTCATTGGATATAAAATATAACATAGAGAATATAGTCAATGATACTGTAATAACTACATATGTATGATACAATGTGGTTACTACATTTATTGGGGCATAAGGTCACATTATAAATTATTTAAATAATGTGTAACCCCAACTTGCACACCTGAAACTAATAGAAAATAATCCCAACCATAATTGAAAACAAAAAACAAAAGTAGTAACAAAAACAGGAGTTTATACATCAGGAAGTTTGTATGGCTATATATTCATACCCATACATAGGCATTGATAAGAAAATTGAAACTGAGTTACTCAAGACTAAACAAATGTATCAAAAATGATGATATAGCGTTGTCTGTTGTCTGCTGTGGCTGTGGATTGAGTGCAGCCTGTGAACCAAAAGGTTGCCGATTCCATTCCTGGTCAGGGAACATGCCTGGATTGTGAGGGTCCCCAGTTGAGGGGGCTCCCAGTTGGGGGTGAGAGGCCACCAATTGATGTTTCTCATATCATTGTTTCTCTCCTTTTTCTCTCTCTAGAATAAATTCTTTAAGATCTTTTTAAAAAATGACAGATGTAATGAAGATGGTATACTGGGAGACCTATACAATCTCAAGTGTATTTATTTTTAAAAAATGGAATTAAAAGTAAATGAGCTATGGTAAACAAAATGTGATTAAATAAAAAAGTACTGATGAGGAGGACGACATACAGAGGATCCAGAGACACATGAAAAGATGCTTAATATCACTAACTATCAGAGAGAAGCAAATTAAAACCACAATGAGATACCACTTTACACCAGTCAGTATGGCCATCATAAAGCAGCAAACAATAAGTGCTGGAGAGGTTGTGGGTAAAAGGGGACCCTAGTTCACTGGTACAACCATTATGGAAAACAATATGGGATTTTCTAAGAAAACTAAAAAAGAACATGCCTTTTGACCCAGCAATTCTACTGTTAGGAGTATATCCTAAGAACCCTGAAGCACCAATCCAAAAGAACCTATGCACACAATTTGTTCATAGCAGCAGAACTGACAATAGCCAAGAGTTGGAAGCAACCTAGATGCCCATAGGTAAATGAATGAATCAAAAAACTATGGTACATTTACACAATGGAATTCTATGCTGCAGAAAGGAAGAAGGAGCTCCTACCCTTTGCAACATCATGGATGAAACTGGAAAGCATTATGCTGAGTGAAATAAGCCAGGGGGTGAAAGACAAATACTATATGATCTCACCGTTAACAGGAATCTAAACAACAAAACAAACAAGAAAGCAAAATATTACCAAAGACGCTGAAATACAGAACAGGCTGACAGGGACCAGAGGGGAGAGTGGAGAGAATCACAGGGAAAAAGGGGAAGGATTCACATGAACAAGTATAAAGGACACATGGACAATAACTAAGGTGGGGGTGGAAATGGGAGGGAGGTGGGGAACACTGGGTGGGGTTGGGCAGGGCTGGGAATATAAGACAGAAAACTACTTGAACAAGAATTAAATTTAAAAAAAGTACCTATAAGTTTGTGAAATGAGTAGGATTATAACCAGAAGTATTGTTTTAAAAACTATAGAGAGTAAGATATAGTTTAATCTTACTTGTGAATTAGATGTGGAAGATTCTAGACAATTTTAGCATATTTAATAACAGAATATGAAAATGATATATTCAACATGACTCAAGAGTATTTTAGGAATACAATAATAATAGTTCAACATCAGAATCTCTCAGTGTAACTATATTCACTGAGAAGGTTTATATGGTCATCTTAGTAAACATAGAAATGGCAATTGATAAATATCAGTGCCCATTAATTAAAAATAACATTTTTAAGAAAACCTTGACAAATTAGGAATAGAGGAGAACTTTCTTAATTTGAGAGACAACATGTGAGAGTGAGACACTTATATATAGCAAGCATATTTAATGTTGAAATATTTATAAGCATTTTTCATAATTTAAGAAGAATGCATGAATGCTGTCACCATTACTGTTCAGCAAGACAATAAATAAACAATAAAAACTGGCAAGTGAAGTCTGAACTGTCATCATTGTATATAATATTCTTTGCAAACCACAAATACCTAACAAATTATTAGAACTAATAAGACTACCTTGGAATATAAGTGATTGATAGCAAAAAGGCAGTTTGTATATTTATTAGCAAAAGCTGATTTGAATATATGTAAAGATTCCAATAAGTATTTAGGGAAATGATTTGTTACCAGGAAATTTAACAAAATTGTACAGTACCCTTGTAGAGAAAAATGATAGAATTTTACAAAAAATTAGAGGGCTGACGGTTAAAGATAGATGAAAATACAGTGTTATAAAGATACCATTTCTCTTCAGTTTTACTCAGTTATTTAATCTTTACCCAATTAAAATTGCAACAGGATAAGTTAGGTAAAATTTGCTGTTGCATGCTAAAATTTATATAGAAAAATAAACATGCAAAAATAGTTGATAATATTTTCAAAAACTTAAATAGGATTCTACCCTGCTAGTCTTAAAACTATAAAGACAGTAATTCAACATATTGTTGGTAAAGTTACAAATAGATTATGAGAATTGGTAGTCTTAAAATAAACCCATGGGTATGTGAAAATTTTTCATTTTCAGTTTTGAAAAAGAAATGGGACGTTGGAATAATTTGTTAACCCATATTTGACATTACATTCCAAAATTACAGACATATTAAAGATTCAAAATTACTTTAACCTGTAGAATTTCTTAAAAAGAGAATATTCTGCATGTGTGGTAGCGAAGTATATGAAAAAGACTAATAAGTGTTATTATATTAAAATTTAAAATGAGCACTATGAAACATACCATAGAGCTCAAAAGGTAGGTGGTTAATGTTTGACAAATGAAAGATAAAATTACTAAACAATTAATGCCAATTTTTCACAGTATTTCAAAAAATTGAATACAGAGAACTCTTCCCAACATATTTTTTGAGGCTAGTGTTATGATGATACCAAAATCTAACAGATACATCTCAAGAAAAAAATAATCTCTCTGTTTCTCTCCCTCTAGAACACAAGGAATTTTTTTTTAATTCAATGGGTATGTTAGTTCCTTGGTTGTAATAGTATTAATGAGTGTATGCATATGCCCATAGTCATCAAGATGTATATATTGAATGTATGTAATTCTTTGCATATCAATTATACTTAAGTAGAACTTAAAAAAAAATAAATGCTTGGGTTAGTAATGCAAACATGGCCCATTCCTGAATCTTTGTTGCATGTGCTGGGTTCCTACTCATTTCAGCCTAATTTAGAAATCCAACTTAATTTTCTGTTTGTGTTTCTAAAGATGTTAAAACAAAACTATTCATTTTAGAAAAATTAAAAACAGATTAGCACAGTCATCTTTAAATTGATTCTCTAAATAAGCAACATCAAAATTACCATTTAGTTTTTTAGAAATTAAAATCTTGGGACCCATGTAGTGCTCCTGAATTAGAAACTCCACATCAATGAATTTATTTCAACTATGGTAAGAAAATATCTCTTATGACTTTGGATCCAGATATTCTCAACAACAACAAAAACAAACAAACTGAATCCATCAGTATACAGAAGGGATTCTTACTGTGTTTATATTAGGAACGCAAGTTTGGTTTAACACCTAAAAATCAATATGTATAATATACCATATCAGTATCAATAGATGAAGAGAAGGCATTTGATAAAATACAGCAGCCTTTCATTATATAAACATTCAACAAACTAGTAATTGGGAAAACTTCCTTATCCCAATAAAAGGCATAGATTAAAACTCACAACTAAGACCATATCCAAAGGTTAAAGATTGAATGCATTTTTTCTAAAATCAAGAAAGAGAAGATGGTCCACTCGTGCTACTGATCTTCAACATTGCACTGGAAGTTTATGAAGGGTGCTTAGGCAAGAGAAAGAACCTATTGGCATCAGGTTGTAAAGGCAGAAGTAAAACTCTCTATTTCATCTGTATCTCTCTTATTTAACATAATGTTTTATATGGACAGTTCTAAGGATTCCACTAAAAATCTATTAGAACTGATAAAGTAATTTAGTAAGGTTGCACAAGACCAGTAGATAAAAATCGATTGTCTAGCAACCTATCCAAAAATGAAATTAAAAAAACATTATTTTTATGACATCATCAGAAAGATAAAAATCAAAGATCAAGTCAGTTCTTTAATCACTGCAGATTATAAAACACCGTTAAAAGAAATTAAGACCTATAAAGACAACTTCATATTCGATTGGCAGATATAATCTTAAAGTGGCAGTACTCCCCAAATTGATCTTCAGATTCACCACAATTCCTGTTGAGATGCCCCCCCTTTTTTGCATAAATGGACAAGCTGATCATAAAAGTCATATGGAAATGCAGGAACCCAAAATAGCCAAAACAATCTTGAAAGTGAAGAGTTAAATTGGAAACAACATGCTGTAATTTTTTTGTTCTTCTTTTTAATTTTCAGAGAAGGGGGAAGGAATAGAGAAGGAGAGTGAGAGAAATATCGTTTGAATGACTCTCAGCGACCCCCAACCAGGGACCTGGCCTACAACCCAGGCATATGCCCTGACCAGGAGTTGAACTGGCGACTTTTCTGTTCATAGGCCAGTTCTTGGCCCACTGAGTCACACCAGCCAGGGCTGAAAACAACACGCTCTTTTTTCAAAAATTAATACAATGCTAAGACAGTGGTGCTAAACATATATGTATATCCATCAAGAAATATTCCCTTATATTTATTGTCAGTTGTACCCTCCTTGCATCCTTGCATTATTATAAGGGGGGCTAAGAAAATTCAGTGGGGAAAATAATATAGCTTTTTCAACAAATGATGCTGAGACATTGAACATACAAAAGAATTAACTGGAACTTAATTGGAGAATTAAACCTGCAGAAGAATTTAAAAACCCACATTATAGCTAATACCACAGAAATACAAAGAATTATAGGAAATGGCTATGAACGTTAAACTCTAACACAGTGGACAACTGAGAAGAAATGCATAAATTCCAGAAATATACAACCTTCCAAGACTGAATTATGAACAAAATCTGAACAAACCAATTACTAGTAAGGAGATTGGATCAGTAATCAAAAACTTCCCAGCAAAGACAAGTCCAGAACCAAATTACTTTATAGGTGAATTTTACTAAACATTTTTAAAGAACTAATCCCAAACTTCTGAAACGCTTCCAAAATGTAAAAGAGGAAGGAACACTACCAAACTCATTTTATGAGGCCAGCATTACCCTGATAGCAAAGCCTGATGAGAACACTATAAGAACAGAAAATTATAGGCCATTGTCCTTGATGAACATATGCAGAAATCCTCAACAAAATATTAGTAAACCAAATTAAATAATACATTAAAAGGATCATACACTATGATCAATTGGCATTTACTTCAGGGAATCAAGATGATTTAACATTCACAAATTAATATGATAAATCACATTAACAAAATGAAAGACAAATTATATAATCATCTCGGCAGATCCAGAAAGAAAGCACATGGCAAATTTTGACATCACCATAGTGTACTAGAAATTCTAACCACAGCAATTGGACAAGAGAAGGAAATGAAAGACATCCATACTGGAAAGAAAGAAGTGAACCAATTCTTTTGCTGATGTTATTACATTATATATAAACCCTTATGACTCTACGAAAAAGTAGTTAGAATTAGTAAATACTTTCAGTAATTTGTAGGATACTAATACTGGCTTGTAGGATACGAAATCAGTATACACAAATTAATTGTGTTTCTATTCACTAACAGCACACAATCAGAAAGAGAATTGAAGAAAACAATCCCATTTAGAATTGCATCAAAAAGAGTAAATTACTTGAGAATAAATTTAATGAGATAGAAGATCTATGCGCTGAAAGCCATAAGACATTGATGAGAGAAATCGAAGAATACACAAGTGAATGGAATGGTATCCTGTGTTCATGAGTTGGAAGAATTAACATAGTTGAAATGTCCATACTACCCAAAGTGATATATAGATTTAGTACATTCCCTATGAGAATTTCAATGGCATTTTTCATAGAGAAATAAAGCAATACCAAAACCCTGAATTGCTGAAACAGTCTTGTGTAAGAGTAAAGCTGGAGGCATCACACTTCCTGAATTCAGACTATATTACAGTATTGTAGTAATTAAGCAGTATTGTCATAAGAACAGACACATAGCTCAGTGGAACAGAATAGAGATCCCAAAAGTAAACTCTCACATATATGCTCGACTATATTTGACAGGGGAGCCAAGGGTACTCAATGAGGAGAAGAAAATTTCTTCAATAAACGATGTTGAGAAAATTGGACAGCCAGATGCACAAGAATGAAACTGGACCCATATCTTATACCACACATAAAAATCACCTCAAAATGGATTAATGACTTGAACATAATCCCTGAAACCATAAAATTTGCAGAAAATAAATGGGCAATCTTTTTGACATTGGTCTTGGCAGTGATTTAGGGGTGCAAGGTTTACACTAAAAGCAAAGGCAACAAAAACAAAACTAAAGTGAGACCATATCAAACCAAAAAGCTCCTGCACAGAAAATAAAAACACCAACAAAATGAAAAAGTCACCCTATGGAATGGGAGAAAATATTTACAAGTCTTGCATCTGATAAGTTGTTAATGTATACATCGAGGTCTGTCCAGAAGGTATCTAGCCATGTAATATGAAAAGTGGAGGCATTTATTGAAGAAGATACAACTTAAAAGAAAGATTGTACATAGGACAACAACGCCTCAGTCTCCTTCACAGTAGGCACTTTAGGACCTCACACGGTTCTCCCCATCACCATCAGTTGCCCTGTCATATTTTCCTGAATTTCATCAATGGTCTGAAATCTCTTCTTTTTCAAAGATTATGTTAGTTTTGAGGAAAGCCAGAGGACACAGGGCACCAAATCTGGATCATGGGAGTGCTGAGTTACCTGGGTGATTTGATGTTTCACAAAACTGCACGAGACATGATGCGTGAGCTGGCAGGTTGTCGTAATGAAGCTGCCAGTCACCGGTTTTCCATAGCTGGTGCCTTCTGAATCATCCAAATAGTTTATGTGGAGGAGTGATTAACCTTAATGGCGAAATTTGATGCAGATCCACTGCTCTATTCACTCAGTCATTTTGAATATGACGGCCACACAGTACACAAGCTCAGTCAACAGTGTCTACTGTCCCCACTGACCAGTATGGTGAAGTCTTCATTGTTCACATATGCACATTCCAGTCCACTCTCCTTGGCTGCCAGGTTACGTTGATGTTGCACAAACTATTCTCGTTATATTAACAGTGGTTGGACTTTTTCTGGACAGAGCTCATAATATTAATCGCCTCAAAACTATTATCAAAAAGCAAGAGGTAATGAATCAAATCAAAACCATAATATCACCTCACTTCTGTTGGAATGGCTGTTATCAAAAAGACAAATGATAACAAATGCTGGTGAATTTCTGGGAAAAAAGGGAACCCTAGTGGGAGGAATGTAAATGGTACAAGCACTATGGAGAGCAGTATGGAGTTTCCTTGAGAAATTAAAATTACTGTTTGATCCAGCAATTTCATCTCTGGGTGTATGTCCAAAGGAAATGAAGCCATTACCTCAAGGGATCGAAATGCACATCAGTGCAGAATTACTCACAATATCCAAGATATGGAAACATACTAAGTGTTGATGAATAGAGTAAGAACATGGTGAAAATAGCCCTGGCCGGGTACCTCAGTTGGTTAGAGCATTGTCCAGTACACCAAAGTTGCAGGTTTGATTCCCGGTCAGGGCACATACACAAATCAACCAATCAATGCATAAATAGTTGGAATAACAAATTGATGTTTGTCTCTTTCAAATTAATAAATTTTAAAATGGTGGAAAAATATACATGGGACTACTATATGAAGAAGGAAATTGGGTTTTTTTGCAACAGTGTGGCTTAACCTGGAGGGCACCATTTATGCCAAACAAGTCAGAGACAAATACGGCATGGTGTCCCTTTTTGTATATGGAATTAAAAAAAAAATCAAGTCTCAAAGAAACACTAGAAAAGTTGTTGCTAGGAGGTGGGGGGATAGGGAGAGATTGCTAAAAGGGTACACATTTTCAGTTACAGAATTAATAAGGTCTGAAAATCTAATATACAATAAGGTGATAGGAGATAACACTGCATGTACAGGTGAAAATTGGTAAGAGTAGAATTTCAATGTCATCTCCTCTTTCCCTCTAAAAGGTAAGTGATACATATGTTAAATAACTCAAAGCAAAGACTCCTTTCACAGTGTGTATACATACCAAATCATCAAGTTGTGCACATTAAACATCTTACAGTTTGAGCGTGGGCCTGCAAGCCACACGATGGCGGTTCGATTCCCAGTCAGGGCACATGCCTGGGTTGCAGGCCAGTTCCTGGCAGGAGACCCACAAGAGGCAACCATACATTGATATTTTTCTCCCTCTCTCCTTCCCTCTCCCTCTAAAGATAAATAAATAAAATCTTTAAAAAAAATAAACATCTTACAGTTTTATTTGTCAATTTTGCATCAATGAAAATTAAAAGCCTACAGATTTTTTTCTTTTCTAATTAGTTTTTAAATATGTTAATGTGATGGGGAAATTCACATATGGCATATCGAATACCACATTGTAGCCACTTAGTAATACTTTTGAAGTGTTTATTGAGATTTGATTTATTTTTATATACTGAAATTATGAGTTCTGTAAGCTCACTTGGGTATGGGGCATTTTGTTTTGTTTTTAATCAGAATGGTAAAGCCACCCAAGAACTACCTGTTTATTCTTAACATGTATTCATCCACACATAGGATGAAGAGGGAAGAAAAAAAATACTTGACATTTAAAAGACATTACCCTAGAAAAAGGTATAGGCAAACATTTTGTTTATAAATAATTTTAAAAGTTTTATAGGTCTAAGTTCAGGAGATACCCTAGACCTCTGGTATCAAGAAACGTACCCTAACTTAAAAGGAAGGCTTTTAAAAATTTGGTACAATCACTTAAATTTTTAAGTATGTTGTAGTAATAGTTAAATTTCTAAAATCCTTTTGAAGAATTTAAAAAGTGCAGAATTTTAAGACTTAAACTAAAATAATTAATTTTCTCTTAGAGAAAACATCCCTATGCTATCTGAAGAAAAACAGAGGATAATGCTGTTAGAACGAGTAAGTGAATTGTTTTCTTTAATTGCAGTATTTAATAGGTTCACTCTGATGGGTGCAGTTAAATAAATTTTATGCTGAAAACCTACTCTATTTATGTTTATAGTTATTATTGTTTATTTTTGTGGTTAATATTTTGAGAAGTGGCTAACAATTGGTAATATTAAGCCTCTTATTTGTCATATCGTTCCAATAAATGCACTTTATTACAGGGAAAGGTTAGTGGTCTTTATAAAATAAATATATGCAGTAATAGTATTTTTCATTAGTTCAGAATTCATTAAAACATTGTAAGTATGAATTTTACATATTTCAAAACCAAAGCATTAAATTGGGCAAAAATAGAATATGTGAATGATGAAGAAAAGTTACGTTTTTTATAGAGATTAATTGAAATGACATGAAAAAATTGTCAATAAGTTGTTTCCTCCCAAATTGTACTAGCAGATAATGTCATTTTGATATAAATTCAACATAGTTTTGTTTATAGACCACTTCTCCTCCTTAGGTTTTTAAGATTTTTCAGAAAAAAATATTTTTTTCTCTTTTGCTCTGTACAAGCAAGCTTATGAGTCTAGTCAAAATTGTACCACTTTGTGTTCTAGCATGCATTTTTTGTTATTAAAAGATTGTATGATCACTTCCATTAGAGTCAACTGGGATATATGCATATCCCTCCTTTAAGGCCAGACCTACTAGCAGAGTTTTGGGGATAGATCTCAGATATTTATTGCATACTTAAATATTTTACAAGTGATATGATTTTAATGCGTACTAAGCTTTGAGAATCCTTGGCTTAGGTAAATATGCTAAAAATTATTCCTATTATCCTTTAAGCCAGTTAATAATTAAAACAGTGGGAAAGGTTCTACAAAAACATATATCCCACTAGCCTTTTGAACCTGAAGAAAATTTTGACAATCATTATGTTTAGACTTTAGTAGGTACAAGAATAAACCACAGGTCTGGTTTTTTTCTTCCCCTGCAGACACTGCAATTAAAAGAAGAAGAAAACAAGAGGTTAAATCAAAGGCTGGTAAGTTTTTTCTTGCCCAGTTGATCTTAACATTTTAAAAAAAAATTATTGTATTTCATCATGAAGATCTACTGTCAAAAGTATGATTTGATTAATTCATTTCCAGTAGTTTTCATTGAGCCATGTTGGTCATCAACCAGAGATTCTTGCCATCTGTGACCATATACCTGACCAATACAATAATCTTAAAAGCAGTGAACAAGTCAAGACAGTTTTTATCATTTTTTAAAGATTTTATCTATTTGTTTTTAGAGAGAGTGGAAGGGAGGGAGAAAGAAGGGAGAGAAATACCAGTGTTCGAGAGAGACATAGATTGATTGCCTCTCACAGGCCCCCAACCAGTGACCTGGCCTGTAACCCAGGCATGTGCCTGACTGGGTATCGAACTGGAGACTTTTTAGTTTGCTGGATGACGCCTATCCTGCTGAGCCACACTGGTCAGGGTTTTTGTTTTTGTTTTGTTTTTTAATAAGCTATAATCTCTAGAACTTTATGCTTTATAATTAAGTATTTGTAACATCAATTAGGATTCCCAAGTCAGTAAATAAGTTAAAGCCACTCTTTTGAAGATTGGCACATTTACTCAAGTGTGCATAAGTAATGTATTACATCCATTCACGAGTCTTTTTTTTTTTTAACTGAAAGTGATTGAGCGTGACACCTTGCATGAAGTACTCTTTATGGTCTGCTAAATTACCTTGGTTTTATTCTAGCTGTGTATTTAACCAAGTACTTGAATAGTCATTTCTAGTCAATATTATATGTTTTAATGAAGCAATTACTTTATTTTTTAAATTCTAATAATTACTGTTTACATGGAAATAGTCACTGTTTTAAGGCCTGTCTTACAGGGAAACACATGCTTTCTTTTGTATGTCCTTAACTTGAACAGCAAAAAGCACATATTAATACTATAGTGATTAGATTGTCAGTCATTAACTTATTGCTATAATAATTTTAAGACTATTCGATATTTTTGTAAATGGAGACAACTGTTTTTCAAAAAGACTTGCCTATTCCAGACATCGCTCAGCATTGGTTTTTTTGCAGTATTCCCATAGAATATAAGCTCTTTTGGCAAGGGTTTTAGTTTGTTTTATTCACTGCTGTATTCTTAACACCTAGAATAGTAACAGTCTCCAGTACATGCTTGGGAAATGTTTATGAATGACAGAATCTTGCCCTTCAGGTCCAGAGAGTGTCACACTCCCACCCAGAATTTCTAAATGGAAATTGTACTTTCATATCAATTACAGCTCTCTTCACAGTGTTTCCTCATATCTAAGCCTTTATTTTAATAAATTTATGAAAAACATCTTTCAAAAAATCTAAACAAAGTTGAATATGTCTGAAAAATGGATGCTCAAACTTGTGTTCACTGGCAGTATATAGAGCAGTTGGCTGATTTTGATACTCAGTTGCTATACACGTTTAGGCCTTTCTATTCATTATTTGTTGTAGTTCTTTTTCTTTATCTTTTGATTTTAAACTCTGAGACCCTGCATTGTTCCAGATAGAGTTCAAAGGTAAATGGAAGAAATTCTGAACATCAAAATTAGACTTAATAAACAAAGATAAATCCATTTCTTTTTCATCAATTTGTACAATTAGGCCTTGGGCCCACTGTGCATAGGAAGTATACATGTCAGTCTTTTTCCCTGTGAAATTTTTAATGTTGGATATGAAATTTTTAATGTTGGATACATAAAATGTAATTTGATATTATTTTTAATCCATGCAAATTTAATTCAAAAGTAACATAAAGTAAAAATGTAGGTAAATTTGTCCACTGAAAGAATTGTTGAAGGAAAAGAATTATATCAATCAACCATATAAATTTAGACTCTTAAAAACAAGGATGGAGATGTTAATGTGTGAATATTGAGCAGAATTTTTGCCGTAAGAACCTAATTAGTGTCATACTTTAATTGTATAACCTTTATGAACTGTTTTTTTTTAAGATGTCTCAGAGCATGTCTTCAGTATCCTCAAGGCATTCTGAAAAGATAGCTATTAGAGAGTAAGTATTTTATTTATATTTTGTGCAAAAATTTTTGCTCAACTGGATAATAATGAATTGCTAATGAAAACATATTTCAGTGCCTTTAATTCTTCAGATCCAGGTTCACTGAGGTGAGTATTTAGTATTCACTGGTAGTAAAAAAGTTGATTTAAAAGCAAAGTTTTTTTAGATTATTATTTCTGATAATATTAGGATTGCATTAGAAATATTTCCTGTTAACAGCTTTAATTATCATATGAATAAATATTTCTGAAGGTTTTTTCTTCTGGTTCACTTTTCAGTTGGTGCCACCTGTTTCAAATCCCACTTGTCTCCTTAGTTTTTCTGAATTTGAGATTGGAGAGTCTTAGCTTTTTAAGTTACAGTGTGTTATCATTTTCATTTTTCAGACTTAGTTTTATTGCGATGCTAAAAATTTATAATACACTGTTAAGTATCAAATAATAGTATTTCTGGACCAAATTATCCCATATTAGTATATTGGATTTTGGTGTGGGCTGTTTAAAAAAGGATGGTCTCTGGAATAACAAAGGCATTTTTAGCAGCTCATGAATACTGGTCAGTTTTCTATACCTGTCAGGACTGATACAAAAATCGGTAAACAGGCCCTAACCAGGTGATGGCTCAGTTGGTTGGAGTGTCATTCGGTGCACCAAAGGGTTGCAGGTTCCGTCCCTGGTTAGGGCATTTATGGGAAGCAACCGATTGATGTTTCTCTAGCTCTAGTTCTAGCTCTAGCTGTAGCTCTAGCTCTATCTCCCCCCTCTTCTCTCCTTTAAAAATAAAATCAATAAACATATCTTCAGGTGAGGCTTTAAAAAAATCAGTAAACTAAATATTCTTAAAAGACCCTTTACTTTGTCTACAGTAGATTTGTTGACCAAATTTTTGGTTGTCAAATATTAGTGGTTACTGACCTTTAAATAAATATTAGAATTTTATCTTTTTCTCAGTGACTTGAAAGGGTGCTATTTGACTTGACCTACCAGCTCTATGTCAAATCAAATCAATTTATGGTCTTTCAAAGATTAGAGAGAGAAGAACTTTTAAAAAAGAAAGAAGAAAGTTCCTCAGAGAGGCCGTATCTACTTTTTTTTTTTAAGTTACCTTTTGGTGTTTAGCCAAAGCAGTTCCTTCACATATTGTTAGGTAGGCAACAGGTATTTGCAGAGTAAACAATTAGTGAATAAAACACTTTCATCATTTAAAAGCTTCTCCGGAGATTTCAACGGTTTATTAGGTGTAAGACTTAATAAATTAAAACACTTTGATAACCAAGGAATCAGAGAATAACTTTCAAGGACTATTGATACTTTGAACTTTTTTTTTTTGAAAGACTTAACAGACACCACTTTTAAAGTATGTTGACTGTGGTACCATTTCTTTTCTTGCTCCCTTCTTTCAGGCCTTCACTTTAAATTAGTAATTCCCTTGTTTAAAGCTAATTAACAACATGAACCTAGCTCATTAGCTTTTCTTTCAAATTGAAGAGCACTGTACTTGGAGACTGTAGAAATAGCATATATTAATTTCTTTGCCACTACAACTATAGATGTTTGCTCCCTCTGAATTTGTGTTTCTTATTGTAAAATAAGAGGTTAGGATAAGTATCTTCTTTATATGACTACATGAGCTATAGTGGAGTTATTTTTTTCTCCTCTCCTTTTTTTGTGTTCTTTAAACAGTAGATAGTATTACAAATTTTATTTTTAAAAATGCTTTAGGTCTCTTACATTCACTGACATTATTCTCTGAATATCTTCTATGCATGACCAGCATACTCATTAGGAGCTGGGTGGAGTCAAAAAGTTATATATCATATAAATGTGAAAATGAATATTGTATTGATGATATTTAAATATATATAGTTGAACATTGCAGAATATATACTTAAAATCTTTAGGATAGAGTGGTAGTAACTTTTTAGGGCAGTAAAATAATATTTCTTCATTCAGTTTTCAGGTGGGAGATTTGGTACTCATCATCCTAGATGAACGCCACGACAATTATGTATTATTTACTGTTAGTCCAACCTTATATTTTCTGCATTCAGAGTCTCTGCCTGCGCTGGATCTCAAACCAGGTGAGGGTGGTAAGTGTCACATCCATAACTAAAATAATAAGGCTGAAGTAAAAAGAATATTTTAACTGTTTTCTCCCTGCCTAAATCCATCAGAATTAAATACCTAAGAGGGAACTCTGTTTAATCTGTTTGTTTTAAATATCTGCAGTATCCAGAGTTTCTTTCTGGATTCTATTGACAATTTCAAATCAATGTAATTTAATAGGGTTGGGCAAAATATCTCATATCCTAGCAATAGCAGAATTGAATTGCCACAGTTCTTCTGTAAATGCAGCCTATTTAAGCTTACATGCTTATTTGTTTATAACATTACCTTTTTATGGCAAATTAAAATGTTTTTCTGTCTTATTTATCATCAGGTATTTCTACTTTATTTTTTATTAAGTTTGTCAATACTTAAACATTTGAAAAAGGCCACATAAGCTTTGTTAAAATATTCTAAATTATAGTATATATTATGTGTTACTTAAAAATATCTGCCAATTTTAAATAATTTGCAGTTGTGCCAAAAGCTTTATTAATTATGGATGCATCTATGGACAAGTGGGTCTAAAGTACTGAACTGTTTTCAGCAATCAGGTATAAATCTTCCAAAATGATTTCTAGACTAATGTATAGTCCAGCCTAAAACCAGGCTCAAATTGAGCAGCTCTTTGCTGCCACAACCTGTTCCACCCCCCACCTTTACCCAGTGCCTCTTTTGCTTCCTCAAAATAAGAGAAAGAAGATGAAGGGGCCAGGGTCATTTTTCCAGTGACCTGCTCTCAGTATTTAGAAACAAGGTTTTTTGCCAGCCCAATATAGTTACCAGCCCATTTGGAGAGGGAAAAAAATATACATATGTCCTGCTTTTCTCCCTCACATGTTGCTTTTTTTTTAATGATGTATGATAACTTGTCTTCAGGTCTAGCACCTTCTATTCCCAGTCCTAGTACAGGATTTTGTTCTACTTGTAGAAACCATTCTTTTTCTGTCTGGCATCCTACTGCTTGGCTTCATTTCTCTTCCTGTCTATTCCTGTTCTCTCATTTGTTTATATTTGAATTTTTTCTGTCCCCTAGAGTGAAAGAATATAAAATTTAAGATGAAACTGTGTTAGGACAAAGTTTTCACATTCTGCAGTAGTTCTGCCTGTGTTTATAATTGATTGTTTCTGAATATACACTCATTAGTGGACCATGATTTTTATATTTTAAAGGCCTGTGGGAAAATGTTAACTATTTAGAAGGAAAGTTTTTCAGTGTTGGGCTCATGGAACAGTGGTTAAGTAATCATTCGATGAACAGTAGCCTCAGGTAGGCTGGGTCTCTCTTCATCTTCATCCCCTCCTGGTCCCAGAGATAGACCATGTAATTAGGTTGGAGTGGGCGCATAGAGGTGTAAACAGTACTAGAACAACAGTGGTGGGGAAGGGATCCTCTCTCTATTTCCTGTTACTATTCAGGTTTTTTTCATTACTTTGAAGAATTCCAAAAGAACAGAGTTGATACCCTGGATACTTCATCTAAATAGAGAAGCAAGAATATATGTTTGTTTAGATTGCTGTTCCTATTTGGAATGATAACCTGGTCAAATACCAATTCCTTAAGTAGTCCAGTGTCTCATGATTGCTCTGTTGTAGCTGTTGGTGATGGTTACTTTTTTCTGTGACTGTTTTTTTTTTTTTGTGGGTTGTTTTTTGCATTTGTTTAAACTCTTTACTTGAAAATGATTTTTAAATTTACCAGAAAAGTATAGCATAATAAGTATAGTCCATAAACCTCATATACATTTACCCATGTTCACCTTCTGTTAACATTTTCCCCCATTTCTGTTATCTCTTTACGTATATGTCTAAATGTAAAAATACATAAATATATGTATTGTGTGCACATTTAGGCTGTTACATATTATGGTCCTTTATCTTTAAAATTTTCAGTGTGCATATCCTAAGAATAGGGTGTGTTGAAATTTCAGAAACACTCACTATATACAAACTCTTAGAGATTCACAGTACACATCATCTTTTGAAAGGCTCTCACAAGTCTTGCAGAAAATAACTTATTTAACAATCTTAATTTATCATGGAACTCTATATCCTCCCTAACCACCACCCCCCCTACTTTTTTTTAGGAATACAGTGCAGGGGATACCAATTGGGGTAATGCTACCTTACCCCTGTACTATTGCCCTGGGGATGGGTGGATTACTAGAGTGTTTTAATGCCTGAAACAGTGGAACTCATTATTCCTTGTACATGAAACATAAGCATTTCATTTTAGAATGCCCCAGGGGCTTCTAACTATCATGCAATAGTCTCTATGTATGTATATTTCATTTGTATTTATCAATTTTGCCTACTCTTAGGAATCTCAAAGGCTTTAGCCTGAACAGGTAATTTATTGGCCAAAGTACTTTTTAAGTCAACTTTTTCTGACAGTTTATGATGAATTTAAAGAGAATGAGTATTTCTGTCTTCTTAATTTGTCACAGTTGGGTTTATAAGGACTAGCTTTTTTTCATCTCATCTCCTCCCACATCTCCCCTTCACTCAAGTACTAGTCTTCTAGACTTGCTTTGCTGCTTTACCACTTATTTATTTTGCTTAAATAAAGCAAAATTTATGACTGACTGTGTTCACACAGACCTGCCTGCCAAACACTGGGAAGTACAGATATGTGAAGGGTGCAGTTCCTGCCCTCCAGCACCAGTATTAAAAGCACTGCCTCAAAAAGCAGTGCCTTTCTTTGAACCTAGAAAATAAATTTTGTCTATGTAATTTTGCTTGCAGAACGGGAAAGGTCATCTTTGTTGGTGCTCTCAGTAGATGGCACTGTTGAGCTAATTTAGAATTTCTACATTTATTTGTGTATGATTTTTACTTAGAGTATTTGTATTTAATTTTGTTTGTTCTCTGATTTGAGTTACCGCCAACATTTAATGAGTAAACGAATCCAACATTAGTGGTTTAAAAATAGAATGACTTCAGTGTTGTTTTTTAAATTGTTACATATTTTTTTGTGATTTCAGCAATTTTAAAAGTCTTACACATTCTCTCACTCCTGGTAATGCATTAGTCTCTTTTGATTCCTGCAGTTATATATTTATGATGATTATACTGTACTTTTCAAAAAAATAATAATTTCATTCAATAGCTTCAGGTGCATCTAGAAGACCTTGGGTTCTTGGAAAAGTAATGGAAAAGGAATACTGTCAAGCCAAAAAGGTAAAAAATGTACCATATGTGATAAACCTAGGGATTATGTGGAAAATTCTTACACTACTTTATATAGAAATCTTTAATAGTGCTGTCCCTAATCTTTTTGCTTACTTAAGTTAGACCTTGCATTTAATGAGTGTGAATTTGAACCAGTAATTTTATAAGTATATATGTTTTTTATCTTTAGATAGTAGAGGTAGATTACCAATAATTCATCAGTTTATATAGGAAAACAACTACAAGTTTCTGTTCTATGACTATTTGTATTAGTGTTTTGCCAAAAAAGAATGCAACCTGTTGATTAAAAGTGAATAGCATTGATATTTTATTTTCATATGCTACCCCCACTGAAGTAAAATACTTGATAGCTAAAAATACACCTGACTGTAACGTCAGCAATACCAGTGCTGACATTACAATCAGTGAAATCCGGTGAACATTTTTTCTAACTCATTGTAATTTGGGGCCCCTCTGTTCCAAAACTCTAATGGAACTTAAACTGTGTGGTATTGAGGTTTCTTTGATACTTTAAAATAATGACTTACGGCTCACTTTGTACTGTATTCTTTGTCCTGTATTCTTCTATCAGTGTAAGTGGCTCAATATATTTTTATCTGCTTAGAAGTAGACCTTGTATAGCTTCACAAAGAACCTCCGTCCCAACCTCAGCACTCTAGAATTGAGTAGTATGATAACATTGTACCTGTGTAATTTGATTTCTTTCCTTCCTAGGCACAAAACAGATTTAAAGTTCCTTTGGGGACAAAATTTTACAGAGTGAAAGCTGTGTCATGGAATAAGAAAGTATAACTTATGGAAGAAAGTTACATTTTCCTGATATGTCCTACAGTGTTCGTTCATCACTCCAAAAACAGCAAAAAGGCCGTCTTTTTATACAAAAGTCAACATGACAGTATGCTTCATTGGTGTACATCATTTACTTTTTAACTGGCGACACTTTAGGAACAGTAAATTCATCCAGAGCCTTGGCTGAAATAAAATGGTTTTGTTTTTGTTTTTACCCACATAACTAGAAGTGCGGACCAAACTAGTTCATTTTCTCAAAGGGCGTACCTTGTGCATTGTGGCTTATGATTAGCCATATTAATTGCCTGATACATATACATTAGCTTGAGCTTAGATGTTAAATGTTAGTTATTACCAGCATTTGTCCTTTTGTGAAATCAATATCAAAAAACTTGCACTCTTTAACACATTCTTTATAAACTGTATAAGTGCTTCAAAACTAAAGAAAGAGGAGTGTTACTGCATGCAGATAATCATAACTTTGAGTTTGCCTCTGTAGATTACTAAAACAAATTGTTTCATTTATTTTTTTAAATGCCCTTTGATGTTTCAAAACAAAAAGAAACTAATTTGATTGATTGATTTTTAAGATCAGCCATAATTAGCAGTCTTTAAAAGCACTTTTGACAGATTGGTCATCTGGGTTCTAAAGGGGAGAGTGTGCTATTGACATTTTCAAATGCAGCACTGAAGCCTTCCCAACATCTTTATTATTCTGTTTGGAATAATTCTATTGATGGAATTAAAATTCATGATTTAGTTTCAGGAAAAAAAATTCATTGTATATTAACCATTTAGAGGTCATTTAAATAACAAAATATTGTAAAAGACATGTAGAATTTTAAAACAATAAAGATTTGAACCTGTATATGTGTGTGCCTTTTAAGACGGATACATTTTTAATATATTTGAGTGATTGCTGGGATATGGGGAAAACTTGTTCTGTATTATATAAAAAAACATGTTTATTACAAAAATGTTCTTTAACTATATACTATGTAACAGGGTAAAACAGTGTTATGTAGAATAGAATTGTGTAAACTAGATCTTCAGACATATTGCTGTGGAGCAAAAGTATTTAAATTAGTTGAATTGGATGAGGTTTGTTGCTAGAGAACAATAAAATGATTTTTTTCCAGAAAATATTTAATTTCTTCATAAAAATAAGTTAAATATTTTTTTAAATATGTATGTCTAAATAGTACAGAAAATGGAATAAACACCATAGTGTATAGAAAACTTGAATTCGACAGCATATTAATGAATAAATGAACAAATGACTTCACATGTTTCTATTTAATCCTTCCATGACATCTTAATGCAAAGAATACCAAAGCAATAAATTACTTTATATACACAGTGGGGTTTTTTTGTTGTTTTAAGCAGATTTGATTGGTTCTAAATGAATCTGCCAGGTGGGCCATGTTTACTTAATCAGTGCCCTTCAAAATTAGTGTGTGGTCATTGTTGATTTGTAGTGGGCTGACACATGACATCAAATTCATTGTCTCAATGTTGCTCTTTAATTCTGTTGCTTATAGTTTTTCTTATATCTGTCTTGTCAGTGTTCATATATGTGTTCATAAAGCAAAAAGGAAATGCAATCTTCTTTGTTAAAAAGAAGAAGAAATATGAAACCTGGCCTTGGCTGAGTAGCTCTGTTAAGTAAGAGTGTCATCCCAATACGCCAAGGTGTTTTGTTTTGGGTTTGATTCCCCATCAGGGCACATACAAAAATCAACCAATTAATGCATAAATAAGTGAAAAAACAAATCAGTGCTTCTCTTTCCCCAATCCCCCTCTCTACAATCAATCAATAAAAAGAAATTAAAAAGAAAAATGAAACCTGAAAATAAAAACTCACCCATTATATTCTGACCTTTGGGGAGTTAAGGAAAGTGTACTGTGAGCTTTGGTATCACAATGCTTGCATTCCAGGTCTAGATATAACTTTGGGCAAGTTGCATAAACTCTGAACCCAGTTTTCTCATGTATAAAATGGTATAATAATAGGGCCAAACTCATAGGGTTATTTTAGAGATTAAGTGATAAAAATTATAAAGCTAAAGTGATTTGAACAATTTCAAAAAAACATTAAATACTCAGTAAACATTTGCTCTTGTGAACATTTTAAAAACCTGTGAATTCACTATTCAAGTTCTAATATAGCTTTCTTTATTATAAGAATGAATATTTAAATGTTTCACTTCAAGTAAACTTTTAGGTATATCTGAATTGTGTGAATAGTTATATTTATTTTGGCAAGGATACCTGGATATACTAAGAAGAGAATGAACAAAACAACATTTAAATTTTAAATTTTTATTTATTTTAAAAATTATCAACAAAAAAATATTAGTATGTCCTTGAGCCCCTGTTGTATTTCCTAGTTTTGCCACCTAGACGTGGTTTTTACTTTTCCACCCATCTTTATCTTATGTTCCAAATTATATGCCTAGACTGCTGTTTCTTGGTGAGTCAATTTATGTTCCTGATGATAGGAAGATTTAATTATTTCTTCAGCATTTTCTCTGCTTTTGTTTGGTTCATTAGCATTTACTGTCTTGTCTATTGAGCGAAGTCCTGAACTATGAATACATTTCTTTTCTTGTACCCTTCAAAGTCTTTATTTGAAGATTTTTCTGGTGTGTCCTATTGTATAATTACCTTAGTTTTAATCTTTTCAAATGTTTCTTCACATTTCATTATATGAAGTCAAATTTTTCTGAGACTTCATCTTGGAAACAGCTGATCTGCTTCAAAGTGATCTGGTTGCTCTCTAAGCCTAATATACTGTATTCTACGAATATGAAGTAACGTTAACATTTTTTGTTAGAAAGCCATTGTTTCTTGGGCTCTCTTGCTGGAGCTTATGATTAAGTTACTTTCTAGGAAAGAAACATTAGGAAAAATTTTTTTCTGAATTTGCAAATGGGCTCACACTTGACAGGTTAACTGGATATGGAATTTTTCGGAAATTTTCTCCATTGTTTTTTGCTTTTCAAGTTGTTGTGAAAACTAATGCCATTCCATTTGTGTTCTGTTATAGATTATATATATTTTTACCCTGTTTGAAGAGCTTTTTAGACCCAGAACTGTAAAATGGTATGATAATGTCTTACAGTTTCCAATCTCCTTTCTTGCTGTTAATCAGTGAATCTTTTCAATTTAAGGGTTCATGTCCTCCTACACCACCCAGGAGGAGGTTTTACATTTTTTGTTTACTCTTCAAATGTTTGCTAAACCTTTTAGATCTCTCTTTTCTGTATATTTTGCTTTCCTATTTTCTAGCTGAGTGAGACTTTAATCTTTTCTGAGAGTTTTCTTACTGTTTCCTTTAAACCATGTCATTGAATTTTTATGTTGGCAGTTATGGTTTTAACTTCCAAGAGTGCTGGTTACTTTTCGTGATAGGATCCATTATCTTATCCCATCTCTCTGAAAATACAAATACTTTTTCTGTAGTTTTATTTCCTCTATTGTCTCCAAGAAATTTTTCTTACATTATTTTTGTATCAAATATGTATGCTTATTTTTAACCTACTTTTTAATTTAAAGATATCACAAACATTTCTTTATGTTACATGCTTTTAAATATCTGCATAACAGTAAGATATTCCATCATATGAATGCATCATAGTGTTTTTTTAAGTTAATTGTTAACACTAGTACAGATAACCCCATTTTCTGCCCCCCTCGCCCACCCAGTCCTCACACCCTTTGGCCATCACCACACTGTTGTCTGTGTGTCATGCATGTATGTTCTGTGGCTAATCCCTTCACCGTTTTTCATCCAGTGCCATCCCACTATTTTGTTTTTATTATTTCATATAGGAAGTATTCCTGAATACCTGGTGTTCTTTGTTTATCCCCTCAGATTCAAGAGTATAGCATTAAAAAGGTGATGGGCAGCTTTGTCTTAAAATCCTTCCATTCAACTCTATCTGGAAAATAGAAAAAAATTTTTTAAACTTTATGAAATCTTAGAAGCCATCTGGCCCACTCCATTTTTGTTTTTGTTTTAGGTTGTTTTTTTTTTTTTTTTTTAAGTGAACGATCGCAGTACTTTGAATGGATATATATGCTGAATGTTCATAGTCCATATGAATTTCAGGATTGACTTTTCCACTTTAGTCTTCCAGTTTATAAGCATGATATCTTTCCATTTATTTATATCCTCTTTAATTTCCTTCAGAAATGTTCTGTAGTCTTCAATAAAAGTGAAAATGAGCATCCTTGTGTTGTTTCTGCTCTTGGAGGAGAAACCCTTTCAGTTGTTCATATGGTACGTAACAGTGGGTTTTTCACATGGCCTAGTTCCTTTCAAATTCTAGATTGTTGGGTGTTGACTTTTGTGATTGCTGAATTGGTGGCCAAAATGTTTTTCTGCATATGTGTTTAACAAAGTACAGTCGCCTTAAAAATTATGTGGGTTTCATACAAAACTCTTTGGAGTTCTCTGCATGCTCTAAAAGGTAAGTCAGAATTACAGACCTGTCTGAAATGGTATAGAGCTGTGGGAAAACACTTCGGATTGTTAAGAAATACTTTGTCTAGCTAAGAGAGTTTACCAGGCACCACCTTAAATCTGAAGCCTTAAATTAGGGCAAAGTCAACTTTGATTTGATCATGACCCTGAAGCCATTTCATTGAGAATCTTCAGCTTGTTGGAGGTACTGGGCCAACCCTATTAGTCTTGAGTGTCCTGTATTTTTGCTAAATTCTTGTGTACTGAACAGATATTTCATCTTTTTTTTTTTTTTGGATTTCTCATTATGGGCACCTGAAATAAAGCAATTGACTGTTTGAGCATTTCTTGGAAACTGAGCCAGAAGCACACATTTGTTGTTTTGCCAGGTGTTTTGCTACTTCATGTCACCCTCTTTCCAGCTTCCAATAATAGTTAGTGTTCTTTTCTAACCTTCACAGAGAGTTTGTTCACTCTTCTAGCCTTGGTCAGACAGTGCCAAATGTTCTAGGTTTTTGTTATGGCAGTACCTCACTCCTGGTACCAATTTTTGTATCAGGTGATGTGTGACTGCTCATTCCAGACTGTGGCTTAAAGTAACATCTGCTTGCAAGGCTGCAGTCATCTGTTGACTCAATTTGGGCTGGGTGTTCCATAATGCCTTCAGTCAGGTGTCTGGGGGTTGGTTCAGGCTGTCATCAGGGGTGCCTTGGTACCTTCTGTGGCTTCTGTCAAAATACCCTGGGTTTCTGAACAATGGCGGCAGCAGTAGTGCTAAAAGTGGCAGTGAAAAGCAGAAGCTTGGATGTTACATTGGTCAAACTAAGTTGCAAAGCCAACCAAGACTTGAAGTGTAGAAGGAATACCTGCAAAAACATTTTTTTCTAAATGACACTTTTTTTGAAGTTAGGTCTAGAATAGCTATTGCCCGTTAATATTTAGATACAGATATCTGAAGATTTAAAGCAGCAGTAATTTAATGATACCTAAAGTCAGAAAACTAATGCTTAATTTTCACAAATTTACCTATTTTACTTAAGCTATCTAGTGAAAACTGGCAGGCAGTTAAAAATATTAGTGTTCTCAATTTGATAGCATTTGTTTAGTTACACTATTAGAATACAAACAAGCCATC
This sequence comes from Sturnira hondurensis, assembly GCF_014824575.4. NCBI lineage: Eukaryota > Metazoa > Chordata > Mammalia > Chiroptera > Phyllostomidae > Sturnira > Sturnira hondurensis. Next base: position 3,938,865 of record NW_028097436.1, on the reverse strand, counting down.
TTTGACTAGTTTTTAAAAATACTTTGTATAATTTGTAATCTTTATGGGTAAGATGGAAATTCTTGCAAACAGTTCTTAACAGTAATGAGACTACACAGTCAGATAAGCTGTATGGTTTACCTCCTTTGGTGTCTCAGGCTTGGAGGCCATTTAGACTGAGCTTTACCAGTTTCTTTCCCACCTTATAATAAATAAGGCCTAGTAGCCATGTAAGTACTAATATTAGTGGAAGCAAGTGGCAAGCCTCAATATAACACAATTCAAATTGTCCTCCATTACTGATCTAATCAAAGCAATAAGAAGATGAATGTGTCACATAAGAATATATCTACAGGTGTGTGCATCTTTAGTGTCTGTGCCCCATTAAAATACTGTGTCATTGAACCATTTTAACAAATGTCACCCTTTCTTTTTCAGGGTGCTAGGCCTAGTAAAGGCAGGAGGAATTGCTTCATCCTAACTTAAGTATCATAATAGTGTTGGCAATTTAGGAATTTCCAATACTCGTGGCTTTCAGGAGCCGTTTAAGCACGCGGTCTGTGTTGCTTCAGAAAGATCTCTTCAGTTTCATGGAATCTGATAGGAAAGATGCTTTTCACAGTGTAATTCCAAATTGGTGTTATAATACCCTCTCCTTAGACTGATTTAGAAATGTCATCAATTAATTAGTCAGAGTAGTAGTAGTATTTGGTGAATAGCTCATGTAGGTGTTACTTGTAATCTCTTTGTGAATCTGTTCCACTAGTGGCTGTCTGTTGAACTAGCTCAGGCTTCTGGGATGAATTGCTTGATTTCTTAAAGAATGAGTTCTTCAACTTTACTCCTACAAGAGTGTAAGGCCTAATCTCAAGCCTATCTAATGCCTGAGTTCTCAGCAGTTGCAGTCGTATTTATGTATTACAAGCTTACCTCTTCTTCCAGCCTGTTTGGGAAGTAGTTCTGGGTATGTCACCCTATATGGAGGCATTATTTTTAAAACAGGCAATACTTGGTCTAGCAAAAATGTGTACTTTTCTGTTTTTTATGCTACCATATTCTTAATCATGTCTTTTTAAAAATAACATTTTTGTGAATATTCCTCAAATTATTCTTCAGTATTGAAAAAATACAAGGAAGCATGAGGGCTCTTCTTACTAAAAATTAGCACTGGAAATGTGCATAATATAAAAATTTAAGATGTGTTACAAGTAATAGTATCATTATATAATGAGTAAGAAGAGCAATTGCTGTTGTATACGAGATTTCGTCACTGATACCGATATTTCCATGGCAATCTGGAGTGCCAGACAGAGGTCATGTTCCAACTGTAGTGCCTGATGTTTCCTGAAGCACCTCCACATTAACCAGTGATGCCTAGGAATAACTGTGCACTCATAACACTAGAGAGGCTTTTCAAACAATGAAGTTTTATTTTATTGGAAAACCATCCATTTATGTTATCCATAATCAGAATATTCTCAGTTGACATAGTTGTAATCTCACATCAGATAAGTGATAATTCCTTATTCAGAACGTAGACACTGTAAGTTGTTACTTAAATCACTACTTTTTTGCAAGCATGAGAGTGCTGCTGTCTTCAAAATATCCTGACTCAAACCATTTCCTAAAAGATAAAGATCACGAATCAGTACAAGTTTTTTTGTGTTGACATGAAGGCAGGCCATGTCCCCAGGGGATGCGGTTCTGGCATAAACCAGAACCATTCTCCTTTGTGATGAGTAACATAGTTGCCAAGGGTGTGTAGTATAGTAATTGATGAATTCTTGTCCTCAAAAAGAATTATCATAAGTCTGTCTGGTAGAAACTGGAACAAGGCTGTTCAATGGCCTAAGTTGTCCAGCTGTGTGGTCTCCTTTGGGGGCGTTCCTTCTCAATGCTACTCACACACTGACATGTTCTTCCCCCTGCACGCTTTCCTAGCTTTTTCCTCTCAACCCCCCTTCAGTTAATGCTGCCTTTTTAATGCTCAAATGTTAGCCTTTTTAATTTTTTAATTATACGTGACATACAGTATTAGTTTCAGCGTACTACATAGGGATTAGACATTTATACACCTTTGTGAAGTGATTGCCATGGTAAGCCCAGGGAGTATCTGTCACTATACATGGTGTATTATTGACTACATTCCCTATGCTGTACCTTGCATCCCTGTGACTCGTAATGAGCAGTGTGTACTACTTAGCCCCTTCATCTTTATCACTCACCCCCCTATCCTTCTCCCCTCTGGCAACCGTCAGTTTATTGCCATCAGAGTTTCCTTCTGTTTTTTAGGTTCCACATATAAGTAAAATCATATGGTATTTGTTTTTCTCTGACATTTCTATAGTGTATAATACCCTCTGGGTCTATCCATACTGTAGGAAATGGCAGGATTTTACTCTTCTTTATGGCTAATATTCCATTGTATATGTGTACCATCTCTTTTTTATTCACTCATCTGTCAGTGACCACGTATGTGGCTTCCATATCTTTGCTATTGTAAATAACACTGCAGTGAACACAGGGATGCATACTTTTTTTTAATTAATGCTTTCTATTCCTTCAGATAAATACCCAGAAGTGGAGATTACTAGTCTTATGGTTGCTATATTATTAATTTTGGAGGAATCTCCATAATGTTTTACATTCCCATCAACAGTGCATGATGATTTCCTTTTCTCCACAAGTTTTAGCTTTTTTTCCCCTCGATGGGGGATTCTTAACTTTTCTAATTTTTAATTGTTTTGATTTTTTTAAGTTAAATTACATTCTATCATGTCTCCTTTAGACTATAGCCAAATCCATGTTGTTTAGGTTAAACTCTCATTGTTTTAAAACTCCAGCCACACATCCACAGCCTCTAGGATGATTTCTTCAGATGAATACTGAATTACTACCTTCAACTTTTCCAATTTTTACTCATTTTCTGGAAGAAGCATGATTCTCTCCCTCCATGTGTTCTCCATAGTGTTTATTAGAATAAGCCAACCTAGAATTGGAAATGTATAAATCTTGAACACTTCAATGCTTAACACACTAAAACACCTGCTCAGTGCTCACTACCAACTTATCTCTTTTTGTTAAAGATTTTATTTAATTATTTTTAGAGTGAGGAGGAGGGAAGGGGAAGGAGAGGGAGAAACATCAATGTATGGTTGCCCCTTGAGCACCCGCAACTGGGAACCTGGCCTGCAACCCAGGCATGTGGCCTGAATGGGAATTGAACCAGTGACCCTTTGGTTCACAGGTCTGCACTCAATTCACTGAGCCACACCAGCCAGGGCACCAACATTTCTAATTCTTTTCATTACAAAGCTTGTCACTAAAATTTATAATTAGAGTGAAGTTTAGAAATTCTTCTTTAAGTAGTGCCTGACATAAAATGAATCTATGTATCCATGTAACAGTGAAATTCAAAAGTTTATTTTGGTTAGAAGGGCCAAGGTAAAATGCCTCTTAATGCATATGTAGCATTTACTTAAAAGGCTGCAATTACAAAATGGAAGATGCCTAACACTAGAATATCTATTCTTTAAAATTACTTTTGCAATATTCTTGTTAAAATTTGTAGAATATTCTTTAAAGTTACTTTTGCAATATTGTTAAAAATTTTAAAGTATATTTTATTGCTTATGCTATTACAGTTTTCCCAATTTCCCCCATCTACCAGCTGCCCCCCAACCCTCCAGCATCCCCCCTTAGTTTACATCCATGGGTTGTACCTAAAAGTTCTTTGAGTCCTCTGTTTCCTATGCCATTGTTATCTTTCCCTGTCTCCTTTGTGCCTACTAACCATGCTTCTTCCTCCCTGTACCCTTCCCTCCCTATTCCTCCCTCCCCCCGACCCACTGAAATCCCTCCATGTGATGTCCATTTCTCTGATTCTGTTTCTATTTTGGTGGTTTGCTTAGTTTTTGTTTTCATTGTTTTTCTTTTAGGTTTGTTTGTTGATGGTTAGTTGTGAGTTTGTCATTTTACTGTTCATATTTTGATCTTCCTTTTCTTAGATAAGTCCCTTTAATGTTCCATATAATAAGGGCTTGGNCCCAGTCCACGTCCATGGGTTGTACATATAAGTTCTTTGAGTCTTCTGTTTCCCATACCATTTTTTATCTTTCCTTGTCTACTTTATGCCTACTAACCATGCTTCTTCCTCCCTGTACCCTTCCCTCCCTATTCCTCCCTCCCCCCGACCCACTGAAATCCCTCCATGTGATGTCCATTTCTCTGATTCTGTTTCTATTTTGGTGGTTTGCTTAGTTTTTGTTTTCATTGTTTTTCTTTTAGGTTTGTTTGTTGATGGTTAGTTGTGAGTTTGTCATTTTACTGTTCATATTTTGATCTTCCTTTTCTTAGATAAGTCCCTTTAATGTTCCATATAATAAGGGCTTGGTAATGATGAACTTCTTTAACTTGACCTTATCTGGGAAGCACTTTATCTGCCCTTCCATTCTAAATGAAAGCTTTGCTGGATAGAGCAATTTTAGATGTAGGTCCTTGCCTTTCATGACTTCAAATACTTCTTTCCAGCCCCTTCTTGCCTGTAAGGTTTCTTTTCAGAAATCAGCTGACAGCCTTATGGAAACTCCTTTGTAGGTAACTCTTTCCTTGTGCTGCTTTTAAGATTCTCTCTTTACATTTAATCTTGGGTAACTTAATGATGATGTGCCTTGGTGTGTTCCTCTTTGGGTCCAACTCCTTTGGGACTCTCTGGGCTTCTTGGGCGGCTTCCTGGGCTTCCTGGAAGTCAGTTTCCTTTGCCAGATTTGGGAAGTTATCCTTCATTTTTTGTTCAGATAAGTTCTCAATTTCTTGCTGTTGTTCTCCTTCTGGCACCCCTATAATTCAGATATTGGAATGTTTCAGGTTGTCCCAGAGGTTTGTAAGACTCTCTTCACTTTTTTGAATTCTTGTTTCTTCATTTTGATCTGGATGGATGTTTATTTTTCCTTTTGTTCCAAATCGTTGATTTGAGTCCTGGTTTCCTTCCTGTCACTTTTTGTTCCCTGCATATTTTGCTTTATTTCATTTTGGGTATCCTTCATTTGTTCCTTCATTTTTCAATCAAGCTCAATGAGATCTGTGAGCATTTTGATGACCAGGGCTTTAAATTCTCCATCAGATAGGTTGGTAATCTGCTCCTCTCTTAGCTCTCTTTCTGAGCCTCTACTCTGTCCTTTCATTTGGGCCATATTTCTTTTTCTTGGCACAGCTGGTAGGTTGTAAGGGGGTGGGGCCTTAGGTATTCACCAGGGCAGGGCAACCCTCTTTGCTGCTCAGCGGGGATGCCAATGGTGGAGGAGGGGCAAGAGAGGGAACAATGCAGCTCGCCTCTAGAACGCTTTTTAATGAACTCTGGTGTGAGACTGGGAGTTTCTCCCACCACGGCAACTGCCATAGTCCACAGCCACCTCTGAGTCTCAGTTTTCTCTGAAGTCAGTCCCTCCTGTGCAGCCTGCCACCTTGCCCCTGTCAGCTGCCTCACCACAGTTTCTCTCTGTCCGCTCTGCCTTATGGGTATGGTTGTTCTGTTTGACTGTTTCTCCCATAGTGGCAACCCCTGTAGTAGTTCAGTCAGCTCTGAGTCCCAGTTTCCTGTTCAGCCAGCCCAGCCCGCATGGTCCATCACCTTGCTTCAGGTTCTCTCTGTCTACCGCCTTATTGGCCTGGTTGGGCTGGTTGACTGTTTCTTTAATTCCATGGTGGTTGGAGTTCCATGCACTTTGATTATCTGGCATTTCTGATTGTTTACTGATTTTATATTGGTTGTTACTTTCTTTTGGTTGTGTGAGGAAGCGAAGGGTTTCTACCTATGCCTCCATCTTGGCTGGACCCTCCTTGTTAAAGTTTTTTGGGGGGCCCATATATTCAAGGTTACTATAATAACACTTGGATGTTACTGAAATTGATAAGTGGTCACTGACCCTTTCCTGGAGCAAGTACTACACATTCCTGTAATAGACAGCACAAGCATACCTTGACGAGCTGTGGTTTGTTAGACAAGGAGCGTTTTGGCTTTTTTGCAGCAATGCACCTGTGAAGTGTGAACTACTCTACTGCAGGAGGTACTCCACATTTTCCAAGAGAATGCCCAAGAAACTAAGTTTGCTAGGTTGTCCTTGTTACTCCACCTGCATCTAGCCTTTGTACTTGAAAGAGATACAGGCATTCCTCATTTTATTGTGCTTTAATTTATTGCACCCCTGAGATAATGCCATTTTCTCAACATCAAGGCAAGACCCTCCACCAGCAAAAACATTATGACTCACTGAAGGCTCAAATAAAGGTTCCCAATAAAGCAGTTTTCATTAAAATGTGCACACTGTTTTTAGACATAATGCTATTGCACATTTAATAGACTTCAGTATAGTGTAAACATAACTTTTATATGCATCAGGAAACTAAAAAAGTCATGTGGCTCACTTTGTTACAATATTCACTTTATCGGAACACAACCCATAATACCCTTGAAGTATGCCTGTAAACCTTTAGCTATAAGAAAAAAGTTTGAACCTGATTTCATCAGGTGACCCCATTACACTCAGCTAGTAGTCCACAATGATAGGCCTAATGTGAAGATAAGATATCAGTGACTTTGCATGTTGAGGGCAACACAGCTGCATTTGTCTAGTGCTTGCATATTAGGTCTCCCATACTGCCCTTCTCCCAAATTTATCAATAGCACCACATCATCAATATCCAACATCCTTAAAATGTGTTTTCCGTTGGAAATTCCAATGATTCATGCAAAGCTTGCTGCTTAGAATTGTGTGTATCATAAAAGATAACATTCTGATAAGGGATGGGACATTTTTAGAATGAACCCATTCATAGAATTGGGTTAAAATATGCACTCTAAATTGCTGGTTAAATTATGTAACATTTTTTAGCCTGAATTTCTGTATCTGTAAGAACCTCACAGTGTGTTGTGATGATGAAAATTAAGTGAAAGTGTTTTGCATATTGAAAAGTGCTGTACACCTGGATGAACTGGAGAGCATTATGCTAAGTGAAATAAGCCAGGCAGTGAAAGAGCATGTTATCATGTAGGTCTCACCTAATATGATAGGTCTCATCTAATAATACCATGTAATCTCACCTATAAATGGAAACAAATCAACAAAACAAACAAGTAAGCAAAATATAACCAGAGACATTGAAATTAAGAACAGACTGACAGTAATTAGAGGGGAGGTGGGAGGGGATAATGGGGGTAAAAGGGGGAAGGGATTTCAGGAACTACTATAAAGGACACATGGGTAAAACCAAGGGGGGTGGAATCAGAGGAGGGAGGTGGGGGGTAAATGGAAACAATTGTATTTGAGCAACAGTAAAAAAAAAAAAAGAATGAAAAGTGCTGTACAAGTATTTATACATTCCTAGAAGGATTTCAGAAAGATTCTACATGTTTTTAAAACACTGATTGGATATCGTAGGGTAGTCTTCCTAAGCTTCTTTATCAATGCTGTTGTTATTCTGTTTCTTAGTATTTAAGCTTCCCACCCTAACCTCAGCCACCACCGAAATCCCACAGAAGTCCAATCATAGCACTCAGTCATACGTGCAAATGACATCCCTCTATTTAAGGATACAAAGCACAAAATGTCTCTGCTCTCTTCCCTGTGTTTTTGTTTGAGATAAAGATTTTAAGACAAAAATTTACAAATAAAATAATTTAATTTTTATTTCAAAATTAACAGTGTAATAGCACTTGAAGATTATTTCATATTCATATTTTAAATAATTGTAGCAAATATATTCAATATTTTATCCTGTTTTGGTTTATACTACTCATTAGATACCTTTTTTATTTTCACAATTAAATTTTGTTTTTCTTTTAAATGAAGTATAATTCTTGTGAAAAACATGACATATATGAGAAGTTGTGTGGGGTTTTTTTGTGAAAGAAATTAAAGTTTTCAGAACACTATATCGGTAAAAGGATTAAAGTATAGGTGCAAAATACTTTTTTCAAGTAAGAAATGTCTATTAGCCATCTTGCAGTTTAAGTGAGCCTTTCTTGGGCTAATACAAAAGTGCCTCAAGTGCTTCTTACATCAGTTTACATGATTCAAAAATAATTTAGCTGGGAGAGGGATCAGCTATATAACCTCTGTCACATAAATATCCTTTCCCTCTGTTTGGCTTCTCTTCACAGACTAAGATATTCAGACAAATCTCAAGCAAAAATCCAGGTCTTTTATGATCCTTAATTTGTGTGTATTGTGAATGCAAGCAAACTATAGATCTTTGACAGTGCTAATTAGCCTAAACTGGCTTCTGTTGGACGATGCCAACTTATTCTAAGTTTACTCTCTTAATAGAAATTTTGTCATCTGAATGATTCCAGTACCTGTACTTTATCAACAAGATTCTGTATTAGATAGGACCTCAGAAGTGTTATTCAAACATTTAGAGGAAGCATGAGTGAATCTGGGGAGAAAGAGAAATCCATAATTTCACAAATAAAGCTGCACATATTGCAGAACTATTTTTATAGCAGCCAGGTGCATTCTCATATGGATTTAACAAATGTTCGCAGAGCCATAAGTGTTCAGTGACCAAATACCTGTAGAGAATTCAACTTTACATACCAGTTCCACTGGGTGCATCAAAGCAACTGCTCAATACTTACATAAGAAGATTTATTTTTAGTTGTAAGTTTATGAAGAGTGTATGAAATGTAATCATACAAATATCACAGCCAAAATGTATATAAATATGTCTTCTTTTAGCTGTTTTTATTCACAAGCAAGAGCTAAAAATGTACTTTTCTAATTAAAAGATAAAGTATTATACATTGCAAATAGAGAGATTGCATGAATGTCCATAATTATTAAATTCCAAGATAAAGATAAACTGATGTGATATCTTTTTTTAAAAAAATAATTATTTATTTTCAGAGAGGGGAGGAAGGAAGAAAGAGAGGGAAACATTGATGTGTGGTTGCCTGTCACGTGCCACCTACTGGGGCCTGGTTGGCAACCTAGGCCTGTGCTCTAGACTGGGACCCTTTGGTTGCAGGCTGGCACTCAATCCACTGAACCACACCAGCCAGGGCTGATGTGATTTCTTCTGCATAAAAAAATAGGGAAAGGAAAGTTAAAATCCCACTATCAGTTATTTCTCTGAGATCTCAAAACATTTGTAGATTGTTTCTAGTGGGTGTTAAGATACACAATCAGGAATATGGAAAATGAATTATGAATAATGCAAAACACAGTCTCCCTGGGCATTTATGTAGTTTCATTTTCTGCATATTGGGTTAAGGAATATAGTAAGTTTCATACTGTTAATTTTTTCTATTAGGAAAAGTAGGCATAAAATTTAAACTAAAAAAATTCCCAGCATCACCAGAGCCAGTGCATGATCTGGAGCTCACTATCACTTTTGTTTTTATAAAGGGGTGGAAAATGAGTCAGGGGAAAGAATTAAAAGAATTCTAACAAAGCAAAAGCATTTGTGTCACAATCTGTAAATTACATCTTGGGAAATTATTATCTCTGGTCTCAGAAACCCAGTCCTGGTTTCTGCTCACAGAGTAAAATGGAGGAAAAAAGTTCAGAAATAGACCCAACACGTATACAGTCACCTGATTTACTACAAAGTTTCCCCTACAATTCGTAAGGAAAGGTTGGTTTTCTTAATAAAAGTTAACAGATGGAAAACATGAACCTTGGCCTTGACAGCATACAGTGCACAAACTATATTTGAAACACAGAAGGATGTATTTGGAACGGATAATAAAATTAAATGTGGAAAGTAAAATAATAAGACTTTTAGAAGCATAGAAAAATACCTTCTTTTCCCTGAGGAAGACAAGAAAAGTAATTAAATAAAAGATTAACTAAAGCATTTGATGTCATTGAAACTAGACATCATAAGACCCTATTAATAGAGCAAAAAGGCAAGACCTGGACTGGGACAAGATATTTGCAATACATGCATACAACAAAAGAAAGTAGTATAAAGGACTACAAAATCAATACGAAAGACAGGCCAGTTTAAAAATGAGCAAAGACAGAAAACTGTACTTGAACAACAATTAAAATAAAATAGAATAAAATAAAATAAAAATAAATTGCCACATTCACAAATAAATAAATAAAAATGAGCAAAAGACTTGGATAGGTTCTTTATATAAGTAGATAATCAAATTGCCAATAAGCTACTGATAAGATGTTTAAGATCATTAGTAATCAGAAAAATGCAAATCAAAACCACAATGTGATACCACAACATGCCCACTAGAGTGCCTTATATTTAAAAAGCAAATAATAACAGATGTTGGCAAAGAAAGTGGGACAATTGGAACTCTCATACACTGTGAGGGGTAGGGGGAGTAATTTCAAATCATGGTAGTATCTTCTGAAAATAAATAAATACTCCCATACTGACACAGCAATCGTAATCTTAGGTATTTACTCAAGAATAACGAGTGCATATTTTTAAAATAGATTTATATAGTAATGTTCACAGGTAAAAACAGGAACCAACCCAAATGCTTTTCAGTAAGAGAATGGATAAATAAATTGTGGTATCACACAGTAATGTCTTATGTGACAATTTAAAAGAATGAACTATTGGTTTACACACAACATGAGAAATCACAGACATAATGATGAGTTAAAAATGTAAGGGGACTAAATGGTAATAAAAAATAAAAATATTTTTTAAATGGCAGATACCAAAGATTCAACACTAAATGATTTCATTTATATAAAGTTCAAGAGTAGACCAATGAATCTTGACGATAGAAGTTAATTTTGTCAAAGGGGCAGTAGGGAAATTTCTTGGGTGCTACAGATAGTCTATATTTTCATCTAGGTGGAATTAACTGGATGTATTCATACACTTTATGTGTGTTTTACCTCATTACTTTTTAAACTTTACCTCATAACTACAATGTTTGATTTATATATGTCTTCTCATTTTCCATACGTTGCTCTGTGTATTTTCAGATTGCCATATTTTGCCATATATAATACACAATTTTTGCAGACATTTTTGAGGGAAGGACAAAGATGCACATTTATTTTTATACATGAATATAATGGCTACATACCATGGGTATAAAAACTGGTGTAATAATCTGTGTATAATAGGCACAAGAATGTGGGAATGCTTTATACATGACAACATATGGTATATTGATAGGTGGGTCTATGTTTGTAATTGTTACATCTTCTTGATGTATTTTCCCTTTAACTTCTCTGCAACCTTTGTTTTGTGTGATGCTTTTAGCTTTAAAAATACATTTTGACTTATAATTACTACCCTTGCTTTCTTTCAGTCCATATTTTTCTGACATATCTCTTTTCCATCTCTTCTTTTTTATCCTTTCTTATGATTTAATGTGTCTTGTAGAAAATATATTAATGAATTTTAAAAAATATTTTTTGTAAATATTGACTTAATTTAAAAAATTAATTTTGTTTCCTGATCTTGACAATATTTTACCCTGCTTCCTTTTTATTTCTACTTATGTAAAGAATACACTTAAAAAAACCTTTCTAGTGATTATGATTATCTCTAGTTTATAAAGATTAATATAAATGCTTTATTTTCCCATAAATATCTATAGTTTTATTTATAACATGTTATTTATCTTCCATGTTGTATGTTTTTTCAGTGTTCTTGTGATTGATTTCTAGTTTCACAGCATTGTGGTCAGAGAAGATGATGGATATGATTTCAGTTTTCTCAAATTTATTGAGACTTGTTTTATGTCCTAAAATGTGATCCAACCTAGAAAACATTCATTTGCATGTGAAAAGTATGTATATTCTGCTGCTTTGGCTGCAATACTCTGAAGATACCAATTAAACCTATTTGATCTAGTGTATCCTTTAAGGCTGCTGTCTCCTTGTTGATTTTCTTTTTTTTTTAAGTTTTTTTTAAAACAATATTTTTATTGAGTATGCTATTACAGTTTTTCCAATTTTTCCCCCTCTAACTCCCTCCACCAGCCCCCCAACCCTCCAGCATCCCCCCTTAGTTTACATCCATGGGTTGTACCTAAAAGTTCTTTGAGTCCTCTGTTTCCCATACCATTTTTTATCTTTCCTGGTCTACTTTATGCCTACTAATCATGCTTCTTCTTCCCTTTCCCCCCCCATTCCTCCCTTTGCCCTGACCCACTGAAATCCCTCCATGTGATGTCCATTTCTCTGATTCTGTTTCTATTTTGCTTTGCTTAGTTTTTGTTTTCATTGTTTTTCTTTTCTTTTAGGTTCATTTGTTGATAGTTAGTTGTGAGTTTGTTGTCATTTTACTGTTCATATTTTGATTTCCTTTTCTTAGATAAGTCCCTTTAATGTTCCATATAATAAGGGCTTGGTAATGATGAACTTCTTTAACTTGACCTTATCTGGGAAGCACTTTATCTGCCCTTCCATTCTAAATGAAAGCTTTGCTGGATAGAGCAATTTTAGATGCAGGTCCTTGCCTTTCATGACTTCAAATACTTCTTTCCAGCCCCTTCTTGCCTATAAGGTTTCTTTCCAGAAATCAGCTGACAGCCTTATGGAAACTCCTTTGTAGGTAACTCTTTCCTTGTGCTGCTTTTAAGATTTCTCTTTGTCTTTAATTTTGGGTAACTTAATGATGATGTGCCTTGGTGTGTACCTCTTTGGGTCCAACTCCTTTGGGACTCTCTGGGCTTCCTGGGCTTCCTGGAAGTCAGTTTCCTTTGCCAGATTTGGGAAGTTATCCTTCATTTTTTGTTCAGATAAGTTCTCAATTTCTTGCTGTTTTTCTCCTTCTGGCACCCCTATAATTCAGATATTGGAATGTTTCAAGTTGTCCCGGAGGTTTGTAAGACTCTCTTCACTTTTTTGAATTCTTGTTTCTTCATTTTGATCTGGATGGATGTTTATTTTTCCTTTTGTTCCAAATCGTTGATTTGAGTCCTGGTTTCCTTCCTGTCACTTTTTGTTCCCTGCATATTTTGCTTTATTTCATTTTGGGTATCCTTCATTTGTTCTTTCATTTTTCAATCAAGCTCAATGAGATCTGTGAGCATTTTGATGACCAGGGCTTTAAATTCTCCATCAGATAGGTTGGTAATCTGCTCCTCTCTTAGCTCTCTTTCTGAGCCTCTACTCTGTCCTTTCATTTGGGCCATATTTCTTTTTCTTGGCACAGCTGGTAGGTTGTAAGGGGGTGGGGCCTTAGGTATTCACCAGGGCAGGGCAACCCTCTTTGCTGCTCAGCAGGAGTGCCTGTCGGGGAGGGGCAAGAGAAGGAACTGTGCGGCTTACCTGTTCTTCTCTATCTCACTTTTCAATGGACTCTTGGACTCTCCTGTGAGACTGGGAGCTTCTCCTACCATGGCAACCCCCCCCCAACTTGGAGCCCACAGCCACCTCCAAGTCCAGCCCCTCCTGTGAAGCCCACTTAGCTGGGCAGCCCACCCTACCTCCAATGTCTGCAGGATGCCATGGTTTTTCTGAGTTGGCTGACCTGGTCAGCTGCCTTACCAATCTGGTTGCTTTGGTTGCCTTTTTCTTTAATTCCTTGGTTGTTGGAGTTTTGTGCAGTTTGATTTTTCTGGCACTTTTGGTTGCTTATTGATTTCAGATTGGTTGTTGTCCTCCTCTTGGTTGTGTGAGGAAGCGAAGGGTCTCTACCTTTGCATTCATCTTGGCCAGAACTCCTCCTTGTTGATTTTCTGTCTAAAAGGTCTATCCGTTCAAATCAAGAGGGTGTTAAAATCAACTATGACTGTATTTTTGTTGATCTCTCCCTTTATATCCATCAAGATTCGCTTTACAAATGTAGGTGCTCCTCTTTTGGGTGTGTAAATGTTTACTAGGGTTATATCCTCTTTTTGGATTGTTCCCTTTATCACTATGTAGTGTCTTTCTGTGTCTCTTACTGTAGCTTTGGTTTTAATGTAGTTTTATTTATATTTATTTGTATCCATGCTTTTTAGTAAAGTCTTGGCATGCTTATAAATCTCTTTTGTTTCTCTCAACACTACCATATGGTTCAGAGGCTTAGTTCTAAATTATTTTTTCTAGAATTACAAGGATTGAGTGGAGTTCACCATCTCTTCCAGCCTCGAACTACATTCAGATGGGTTTGCCTATAAGGACCCTGATGCTTAGAGAGGTAAATGGACTAGCCCACAGTCAGGATCATGAATTCTAATCATTACTCACCAATTCTACTCCTAAAGACAAATAGGAATACCCTTGTCCCAAATTAACTCCTATTGCTAGTTTCTCACTTTCTAATGCAGGCACCATTCCTCTCCCTTCTTCCCATTTCATTTATACCCTCACTCATTAGCTGCTATATGCAAGTGAGAATGGAGGGATATTTAGTGGGGTGGTTGTGGGCCCTGGCTTCTTTCCTTCTAGTCAATTCTGACTCTCTGAAGTGGCCACTAGATTCTCTTTGGCCTCTAAAATTCAAACACTGTAAGCATAATATTGTAATTGTATCACTAAGCTAAGACACTCCATACATATATGGAAGATGACTTAACTTTTAAATGTATTGTCTGCCTTTGTATGTCTTTGTCTTGCATGTATCATCTTGTCTTTCTGCCTATTGCTCTATGAGTTCCAGGAAGGCAAATATGGTGCTTGGCAGAGGTTCTCAACACAAGTTTGTTTCCATCTTGTCATTTTGAAAAAGTTCTTCAGCCTACCTCCAGTCTGATGTAACTTTAAGCAATCAAAATTTTCTCCATGTCTATTCAAAGGTAAATATGGTAGAGGGGGGGAATTCAAAGAGAGAAAGTGAGGGAGAGCTGTGCTTTTCTTATCACTGACCCTTCAAAAGGGTGTGTATTGCTCCAATGGTTAACTAACATCTCTAGAAAAGATTCCATGCTCGGAAAAATGATCTGTCCTTTTTTAAAAATTCAAATTAAATTAAATCAATGACTTAGCTTATAGCCTAACAGGTATATGCATTAAAAAAGAGAGGGCAGTTTCATATCTTTGATAATGGTGAAAAAACAGAGTGGGATGACTTGTTTTGAGATTTTTAAAAAATATATTTTATTGATTATGCTATTACAGTTGTCCCATTCCTTCCCCCTTTTTTCCGCTCTGCCCTGCACCACCCACCAACCCACGTTCTGCTCCTTAGTTCATGTCCATGGGTCATACATACAAGTTCTTTGGCTTCTCCATTTTCTATACTATTCTTAACCTTCCCCTATCTATTGTGTACCTGCCATTTATGGTTCTTATTCCCTGTACCTTTTCCCTATTCTCCTCCCTCCCCCTCCCCACTGATAGCCCTCCATGTGATCTCCATTTCTGTGATTCCGTTCCTATTCTAGTTGTTTGCTGAGTTTGTTTTTGTTTTTATTACTTTGAGTTTTTAAACCAGACCTCCCTTCTCCACATTGTAAGGGGCTCACTGGCTGGGTCAACCATACTGGTGCCTGGCAGAGCCAGATGAAACCCCACAAAATGCACCTCAGCTTACATNCCGCTCTGCCCTGCACCACCCACCCACCCACGTTCTACTCCTTAGTTCATGTCCATGGGTCATATATATAAGTTCTTTGGCTTCTCCATTTTCTATACTATTCTTAACCTTCCCCTATCTATTGTGTACCTGCCATTTATGGTTCTTATTCCCTGTATCTTTTCCCTATTCTCCTCCCTCCCCCTCCCCACTGATAGCCCTCCATGTGATCTCCATTTCTGTGATTCTGTTCCTATTCTAGTTGTTTGCTGAGTTTGTTTTTGTTTTTATTACTTTGAGTTTTTAAACCAGACTTCCCTTCTCCACATTGTAAGGAGCTCACTGGCTGGGTCAACCATACTGGTGCCTGGCAGAGCCAGATGAAACCCCACAAAATGCACGTCAGCTTACATCTCATACTTCCTTCCCTGAGCAAGACCACTGGTAGCTCTCTGTGCATTTGTTAACTTCATCACTGAAACACATTAGAAGTGAAGAACCTGGGTCCCCAGAATCCCTTTATCTTTAGGAAAGAAGCCAGTTTATCCAAATCAACCCATTTTATAAAATTAAGCAGAGGATAGATATCAGCCTTGCTTTTAAAGAAAGCCCAAAATAACATCCAGAGGAATTAGAGATAGAAACTGCAGACACCATTTAAAAGCAAGAACAGTGATAAAGTTAAGTGCTTGTCATAACCCTGGAAAGGGAAGACTTTCTAGTCTTACAAATAGAAAAAATTATAAAGAAAAGAGAAAAGGCTTTTTGTGTATATACTAATGTACACAAACTATCTTCAGTGAATGTATTAACCAAAATAAAATGGTCAACAGCTAACAAACAAATATTATTTCTACAAATATGATAAAGGTTTACCATTTTATACAATTAAAATAAATACAAATTATTAAGAAAGTTACTAAAGTCAATAGGTGAATGGGTCCAATTACTTCAAAATATGCTAAGAAATTCTCTAAGTAAATTGAAACCTGTTTTATTGTTGTTGTTTTTTAGCTTTCGAATAGGATGTGTCAAAAAAGAAACTTGAAACTAAAAAGTTTGGTACTCAGCAGTCTAAATCACATAGCATTTACTATGACTGTTGCCTTAATGGTTTAATCCCACTTTCTTCTTTGTGAGGTTTAATTTATCTTCAGGGAGAAATTTAACTTCTAAGTAGCATCAAAGTCATTATATCAAGATACTTTTGAACTACAGGTAGCTCAAATGAACACGACTGCTTTGGGAATTCTCAAAGCTTCAAACTTTAATTTGAATAGCAAAAGGTGTAATTAAGGTGTCTTAATAAAGTCAACAATATTTTGGTAATCTCATCAAATTTTGAATTAATCTGTACTTTACAAGTGTTTATGTCATAGTCCTTTAAGTGTTTTTGGATAACTGCTTTTTAATCAAGCATCAAGTTCTTCAAAATTTAAAGGACCAGCCCTCACAAGTATTCCTATAAAGCTCAAGTGATTTACATCCCTGCATGTCAGGCAGTGTAGCAAGTGCCCTGGGTGATGGGTGAGAGAGGCTCAGGCAGCCTCATTTTCTTTCTGCCTTTGAAAATTAGTCCCAGACCACACCTTCCAGACTCAGCTTGTCTCACTGAATTTACCTTTTAAACTAACTGCTGTCTAGGGAAAAGGTCTATAAAACAAAGGTGGTCTGCTGCCCATCACTACTGAGGCCAGCTTGCAATGGCCATGGCGGTGACCCAGAAAGGCATGTGCATGTTAGTCCTCAGATTAAACACCAGTAAAGCCTCTGCTTGTTCCTCCTGCATTTCTGAAGAGGGATGCATGTGAAAATGCTCATAATCCAAACACTGAAGGAATGTCTGTTCTCTATATGTGTAATTTGTTTGTAAATGATTTTAAGTTAACATATACTTAAGACTTATTTTTGACAATTACCTATAGTTAGGAAATTACACCGTAAATAAATGTTACCTTGTAAGCGTCTTCAGGGAAGAAAGAAATCTGATCTATGCTGACTTCTATTTGCAGGGGCTCAGTGTTAGGGGCCAGAGAGGGGACAGGACGCTGTGTACAGTGACCACTGAGAGCCCATGTGAGGTCTATTGCAGGCAAATACTGCTTCTTAGATGATCACTGGCCATTTAGAATTTTGGCTCTTTTGTGCCTGTTGCATCCTGACAGATAACTCTACTTATGGAAAAGTAGGAGTTGTTTATTATCTTAGCAGTTATATAAAAATGCTTGCAGCCAAGCCAAGGAACTAATTGCTAATTTTATAAAGATGCAAATGTACTGTCCATAGATGAGGAAAGCCAAATTAATAACAATCTCTCAAGTGCCATCCTAAAGCAGGTCAGAAAAAAAAACTCCCTAACATGCAAAATTGGTGGAATTTGATTTGGTTTAGATGATTACATTCAGTGAATAAGTTAATGAAGAATGAAGAAACTAATGAGGGATAAGGTGAGAGTTCAGAATATAAAGTCTGCTCCAGACTTCCCAGTTCAAATCCTGAGTTGGCCATTTTTAAGCTCTGACCTTGGAGCAGTGACCTTCTTCAAGATTCAGGTCCTTTATCCATACAAAGAAAATGGGGGTAGTCCTAATGTTAACAACTCAAAGGGGGCTTGTAAGCATTAAAGTTGTCGGCATAGGTTAAGTGCTTAGTATGGTGCTGGCATAGTCTACATGGAAGATGGTTAGCTCAGGGTAAATATTTTAGTATGGCTTTTATCTTTCCTATAGTTAGCACATTACCTCCCCCTTCAATTCATATATGTTAACAATACTAGAAAAAATTGTGTTTCTGTAAAAGTACTCTACATTCATACATAGCATTACTCAATCCTCTTAGTGATTTATTAGTAATTTTTTTACTGCTAAGTATAGATTATTTTGAGTATGCTCTATTTTGGGTGGGTAGTAAAAAAAAGAGTATAATATATTAGAAATTGTGACTCAGAACCAAAGGGTAAATAGCCTTGTATACTGAGTTTTGTTTTATCAAACTTAATATTGACAACTAATAGATATAAGCAATAGCTCTTTTTATTAAAATTATATATTTTATGATCCTAGAGATATGTTAAAATATAAATTATAAGCCAGTGTTTCTCAAGATAGTATTCACAAACATATTCTAATGATTCTGTTAAAGTTTTCTTTTAAATTAGAGGTAACACTTAAATAAAATTTAATGGTGACAAAATGGATAAGTAACAATTGAAAGATATTTTTATACAGAATTACATTTTGTGCTTCTAAGACTGTTTTATATCATTCTGATTTCTTATATATGCCAGTAGGCCAATTTACAAAAAGGCTTTAAATATACATTCCAAAATATGTTAATGCAGAGGTATAGCAAAGGCCCCAACACCCATTGCTGACAGTGGCAGAAAAAAAGAGTTCATATATTAGCAACTGAAACGATATCCTGTGACGAGAGGGGCCTTCACTAGAAATAATTTAGGAAGCTATCAATGGTGCTCAAGTAGTCCAAACTCCTATAATAGCACAATAAGGAAATAAATAAGTGAGAAGACATTTAGATTTTGAGTGATATACTTAGGAAACACATTATTACTTCCCATCTGCTCCTCTAAAATATTCCTGGACATGTTCCTAGTGGCAGAAGGTGAGACTAGGCAAAATCCCACAATTGTCAGAGTATGGTCCCACTGAAAACAACAATAATTATCTCGCTAAAGAAGTGTGGTATTTCAACTATTTGTAATCAAGTTTATGATATTGTATTTTCTCTCTTCTACTTGATATCTATGAGTATAAATTACAAAGTGGCTTTAATAATTAGGGTACCAAAGGAGCATAGGAGACTAAACTTGTTTCCACAAAATTAGCTAATAGTCACATGCAGAATGCAGAAAGCTTCTTTACCATACATGTAGCGCAGGTCTCTCTTTAAGTTGAGGAATAATGGATGAAAAATTTTATATAAACGTGTAATTTTTTATGTTTAACTATACACATTTTCTTAATGGAGTCTTACTGCAATTAATGATTTATAATCTATTTTCTTTTTTAAAAGATTTTATTTATTTATCTTTAGAGGGGAAGGGAAGGAGAGAGGGAGAGAAATATCAATGTATGGTTGCCTTTCGTGCATCCCTTGCTGGGAACTGGCCTACAACCCAGGTATGTGCCCTGACTGGGAATTGAACCAAGATGCTCTGGTTTGCAGGCCTGTGCTCAATCTACTGAGCTACACCAGCCAGGGTTATAATCTATTTTCTTAATTAGTAGGCACCTTCTCAGGAACACCAAAATTTCATAGATGATGACTTTGAATGGCATATAATCTTCTCCACTGTAATTTAGATACAAAACATAAATCCAAACACTTGTCTTGGCCTCAGTATTAAAAAACCTAAACTATTATAGACTTCTGGCCAAGATGGAGGCATAAGTGGACATACTGTGCCTCCTCATGCAACTAAATTTAAGGACAACAAAGATTTAGAAACAAACAACCGGAATAGACAGAAAATTGAACTGTACAGAAGTCCGACAATGAACCATTCATCAGACCAGTAAGAGGAGTGGAGTCCAAAGCCAGTGAAGAGGGGTTGAGAGTAGAAAAAGTGGTGGTTGGCAGACCTGGGCATGAGGGTGGCACAGGGCTAGCAGACCCCTTGCACGGGGAGGAAATGAGCAGACCCAGTGAGGCATGCAAGGCAGTTGGCTGACCTCAGACATACATTCGCATGCAGATAAACCAGGCGAAAACGAGCAGTAAGATAGATTATGCAACCTAGGGCCCCAGTGACAGGAAATAAAGCCTAAATGCACTGATTGAAAAAATTTGCAGGGGTTGAGATGCTGGGAGAGACTCCTAGCCTCACAGGAGAGTACGTTGGAGAGACCCACAGGGTCCTAGAATGTACACAAGCTCACCCACCTGGGAACCAGCACCAGAAGGGCCCAATTTGCTGTGGGAAGTGGCAGTGGGGACTGAAATTCGAGAGAGAGCAGAGCAAGTGCCATTGTTCCCTCTCTGACCCTGCTCCCCATACAACATCACAACCCAGTGACTGGGTTGCTCCACCCTGGTGAACACCTAAGGCTCTGCCCCTCATACATAACAAGCACAATCTGACCAAAAAATTATGGCTCAAACAGAAGAACAAATCAGCCCCAGAGCCAATAATTTTAAGTGACCAAGAGATAGCCAACCTATCAAATGCATAGTTCAAAATACTGGTGATCAGGATGCTCACAGAACTGGTTCATTTTTGGTCACAAATTAGATGAAAAAATGAAGGCTACACTAAGTGAAATGAAGGAAAGTACACAGGGAACCAACAGTAATGGGAAAAAAGAGGAGACTCAAATCAATGGAGTGGACCAGAAGGAAGAAAGAAACAACCAAATAGAAAAAAATGAAGAGACAAGAATTCAAAAAAGTGAGGAGAGGCTTAGGAACCTCCAGGACATCTTTAAACGTTCCATAATCTGAATTATAGGGGTTCCAGAAGGGGAAGACAAACAGCAACAAGTGGAAAACTTATTTGAACAAATAATAAAGGAGAACTTCCCCAATCAGGGAAAATTGACTTCCAGGAAGTCCAGGAAATAGACTTCCAGGAAGTCCAGGAAGCTCAGAGAGTCCCAAAGAAGGTGGACCCAAGGTGGACACAACAAGGCACATCATCATTGCATTATCCAAGATAGAAAGGAAGAAGAGAATTCTAGAAGCAGCAAGAGATAAGGGGACAGTCACTTACAAAGGAGTTTCCATCAGGCTGTCAGCTGATTTCTCAAAAGAGACCTTGCAGGGAAGAATTAGCACCATCAGACTTCTGCACAAGTGAACCACAAAGGATATAGCATTCTTGTGTGACAGGTGAAGGGCTGTTTGCTGAACCAAGTCTGAGAGGGTGGGGGATTTTCATTTCTAACAAGTTCTCAGGTGAGACGTGGAGAACCTCTTTGAGAACCACTACTCTAGTCTTTATAATTTCTGGGAAATGACAGTCCACTCGTCTTTTTGAAGAAATACAATGGATATTTGGGCACAGAATTGAACAGCATGAAAAATAGAAATGACTGTCCCATAAATGTGGAGAAATAGGAGAAAAGTCAGAGTTCAGAATAGTATAAATCTTAACCAAAATAGTAGTGTGTAACCAAATCAGAGGAATGAATATATCAAACTAAAATGCTGAGCTCTTCGCACTGAGGTTCTGGGCAGTACTGGGTAGGGCAGCAACACTTGTTCAATGTGATAAAAAGCGGGGAGGATGGCTAAAGAGACAGACAACATAATTTTAACACATTATTTTATGTATAATTTTAATAGATACACATATATTTTAAAATAATATACATACACACATATACATGCATATATATTAAAATATGTTTTCTGTCTCTGTGGCCATATTATCACTAAAAAGACATGTATATATATATATATATATATGTATATATACACATACACATATTTAAATCTCTCAAAAGGGAATGCAGGTAAGAGAGGGAACATAGAAGGCAAGTCTTCACAGGTGAGATAGCCATAACATGATTATGGCCTTGGGACTTCACTGTGAACAAGGCAAGGCCGATATGGTACCAAACATGGATGAAGCACAGCTCAGCTCTGGCTGTGGCTTCCACCCATAAGGACAGCCTGGAGAAGCACGGGAAGGATGGAGAGCAGCGGAGAGGATCAAGACCAGCCATAATATACAACACAACTAACCCCTCATAAAACGGTCTAAAAAACCTCCTTTGGATAGTAGGGTTTAAATAATCATGTTAATCACCCTCAGGAAATTTACAAGGAAATTAGTGGATAAATAAGGTAAATTTTCCTTCAAGGATTTTTATTTGTTTTATATTTAAGACTGTTTAAGAAGATAGAGTACTTCTGCCAAGATGGAGGCATAGGTGGAAACACTGTGCCTTCTCCCACAACCAAGTTTGAATACAACAAAGGTTTGGAGAAACAAAGACACAACCAAAGGACAGAAAATTGAATTATACGGAAGTCCGACTACATCTAACCGTTCAACGGGGACGGTAAGAGGGGCGGAGCCAGCAGTGAGCAGGGTCGGGCAGGACAGGGCCCCCGACCCAGGCGCGCAGGCAGACGAGAACCAGTTGGGGTGCGGGGCAGACCGCGGGCGCATATTCGCGCACAGTGAGACAGACCACGCAGGCCCCAGGGGGCGAGGGCTGACGG